>NC_053026.1:349053903-349353903 GCF_003073215.2 Triticum urartu
TTCTCCCACACTAATCATACATATTTAGAGCAATTTTTATTGCTCTGCACCGATGACAACTTACTTGAAGGATCTTACTCAATCCATAGGTAGATATGGTGGACTCTCATGGCAAAACTGGTTTAAGGGTATTTGGAAGCACAAGTAGTATCTCTACTTGGTGCTGAGAATTTGGCTAGCATGAGGGGGAAAGGCAAGCTCAACATGTTGGATGATCCATGACAACATACTTTATCTCAGATATAAGAAAACATAACCCATTACGTTGTCTTCCTTGTCCAACATCAACTCTTTAGCATGTCATATTTTGATGAGTGCTCCCAATCATAAAAGATGTCAATAATAGTATATTTATATGTGAAACCTCTCTTTCCTTATTACTTCCTATTAATTGCAACGATGACCAAAGCTATGTCTGCCAACTCCCAACAACTTTTAATCATCACACTCTTTCTATGTGAAGTCATTACTATCAGTAAGATCAATATGAACTTTTGTTTCTTCTTTTTCTTTTTCTCTTTTATTTTATTCACCCAAGATCATAGCAAGAAAATCAAGTCCTTGACTCAACACTAATCTTTATTATATAGCTCACGGACTCAATTACATAGAGATATCATAAGGTAAAACTCAAAACTAGATCATGCCATAAACTTTATTCTACTAGATCAAAATACAACTAATAGGATCGAACTAAGGAAAATGGTAAAGATAGGAGTTGTGATTGTGATACGATACCGGGGCACCTCCCCCAAGCTTGGCGGTTGCCAGGGGGAGTGCCCATACCCATGTTATTATATCTCCTTCTTTGTTGTTGGTGAAATATTCTTGGCGATGATTCCTCTTAGGATACGAATCTCCTCCTCGAGCTTGTTGACTTGTTGCTTGAGGTCCATTGTTTCCTTACGAATCTTTCCTGTGACGGCTAAAGCTCCTTGTACCCAAGGGTGTTTCATAGCTACGGGAGAACAAGTGACACTCCTCTTCATACTTTCATAAGAAAGAAATCTAACATTGGAAGGGATAACAGAGTTTGGAATAGTTGAGCTCTGTAGTTCCCCCATCGTGAACCCAGCTCGGAAGCGAGAGGTGACTTCTTGATCCTCCATGGCATCTACCCTCATTAAGTCAGCCTCCATCTCTTCCTCTGTTGCTGGCCCAAAGTGGTGAGGGTCGCTGTTTGCCCTTGGTTCCGGTGCCTAATTAGATACCCGGCTCTCCCCGACTGACTCTTGAGAAGACATCTTGCTCTAATCTGCAGCAACAACAGCTCGAAACAAAAACAGAGGATATTTGCGTGATACGGGAGTCAAAACCTTCGGGAGAATATATAGTGAATTTTTACCGACCAAAATACGTATCGTGCAAGAAAACGGAGTCCGAAAGGCACACGAGGTGGTCACGAGGTAGGGGGCGCGCCCAGGGGGTAGGGCGCGCCCTCCACCCTCGTGGGGCCCTCGTGTCCTTCCCGGACTGCTACTTAATTTTCTATTTTTCTAAATATTCCAAAACGGAAAAATATTGCCTTAAAATCTGTTTTGGAATCAGTTTACTTACCATACCACATACCTATTCCTTTTCGGAGTCTGAAATGTTCTGGAAAGTGTCCCTTATGTATTCCTCTAGGGTTACGGTTTCAATAATATTGGTTTCAACATTTATGGGATTACCTGAGATATAATGTTTAATTCTCTGACCATTTACCATCTTCAGATTTGTGCCTTCAAAGTTGTTGATTTTTATGGCACCGGAATGATAGACCTCCTCGATAACATAGGGGCCTTCCCATTTAGAGAGAAGTTTTCCTGCAAAAAATCTTAAATGAGAGTTGTATAGCAATACATAATCACCTACATTAAACTCACGCTTTTGAATCCTTTTGTCATGCCTTTTTAACCTTTTCTTTAAACAACTTGGCATTTTCATAAGCTTGGGTTCTCCATTCATCAAGAGAGCTAATATCAAATAACCTCTTTTCACCAGCAAGTTTGAAATCATAGTTGAGCTCATTAATAGCCCAATATGCCTTATGTTCTAGTTCGAGAGGTAAGTGACATGCTTTTCCATATACCATTTTATATGGAGACATACCCATAGGATTTTTATATGCAGTTCTATAGGCCCATAATGCATCATCAAGTTTCTTGGACCAATTCTTTCTAGATCTATTGACAATCTTTTGCAAAATTAATTTGAATTATCTATTACTCAATTCTACTTGACCACTAGACTGTGGGTGATACGGAGATGCAATTCTATGATTGACGTCATATTTAGCAATCATTTTACGGAAAGCACCATGAATAAAATGTGAACCACCATCAGTCATTAAATATCTAGGGACTCCAAACCTTGGAAAAATAACTTCTTTAAGCATTTTAATAGAAGTGTTATGATCAGCACTACTAGTTGGAATAGCTTCTACCCACTTAGTAACGTAATCAACAGCAACTAAAATATGTGTATATCCATTAGAGGCAGGAAAAGGTCCCATATAATCAAAGCCCAAAACATCAAACGGTTCAATAACAAGTGAATAATTCATAGGCATTTCTTGAAGTCTACTAATATTACCAATTCTTTGACATTCATCACAAGATAGGACAAACTTACGGGCATCCTTGAAGAGAGTAGGCCAATAAAAACCGGATTGCAATACCTTATGTTCAGTTCTATCTCCCGCATGGTGTCCTCCATAAGTTTCGGAGTGGCACTTGCGTAGGATCTGTTCCTGTTCATGCTCAGGTACACAACGTCTAATAACACCATCTACTCCTTCTTTATAAAGATGTGGGTCATCCCAAAAGTAATGTCTCAAATCATAGAAGAACTTTTTCTTTTGTTGGTATGTGAAGCTAGGTGGTATAAATTTAGCAACTATGTAATTAGCATGATTAGCATACCAAGGGGTACTACGAGAAGTACTTATGACATTTAATTGTTCATCAGGGAAGCTATCATCAATAGGTAGTGGGTCATCAAGAACATTCTCTAACCTAGATAAGTTGTCTGCAACGGGGTTCTCAGCTCCTTTTCTATCAACAATATGCAAATCCAATTCTTGTAGCAAGAGAACCCATCTAATAAGTCTAGGTTTAGCATCTTTCTTCTCCATAAGATATTTAATAGCAGCATGATCAGTGTGGATAGTTACTTTAGAATCAACAATATAAGGTCTGAACTTATCACAAGCAAATACAACTGCTAAAAGTTCTTTTTCAGTAGTAGCATAATTTCTTTGAGCATTGTCTAGGGTCTTACTAGCATAATGGATAACATTTAATTTCTTATCAACTCTTTGCCCTAAAACAACACCTACAACATAATCGCTAGCATCACACATAATTTCAAAGGGTAAATTCCAATCAGGTGGCTGAACAATCGGTGCAGAGACTAATGCTTTCTTAAGTATTTCAAATGCTTATACACAATCATCATCAAAGACAAATGGTATATCTTTTTGTAATAAATTAGTCAGAGGTCAAGAAATTTTTGAGAAGTCCTTAATGAACCTCCTATAAAATCCGGCGTGACCAAGGAAACTTCTTATACCTTTGATGTCCTTGGGACATGGCATCTTTTCAATAGCATCAACCTTGGCTTTATCAACTTCAATACCTCTTTCAGAAACTTTATGCCCCAAGACAATACCTTCATTAACCATAAAGTGGCACATTTCCCAATTCAAGACAAGATTAGTTTCTTCACATCTCTGCAAAACTCGATCAAGATTGCTCAAGCAATCATCAAAAGAAGATCCATAGACGGAAAAGATGTCCATGAAAACCTCACAAATCTTTTCACAGAAGTCAGAGAATATAGCCATCATGCATCTTTGAAAGGTAGCAGGTGCATTACATAAACCAAAAGGCATACGTCTATAAGCAAAAGTACCAAAAGGGCATGTAAAAGTAGTCTTTGATTGATCTTTAGCCGACACAGGTATTTGAGAGAAACCAGAATAACCATCTAGAAATAAGTAATGTGTATGCTTGCATAATATTTCTAGCATTTGATCGATAAAAGGTAAGGGGTAATGATCTTTCTTAGTAGCCTTATTTAATTTGCGGAAATCAATTACCATCCTATAACCTGTAATAATTCTTTGTGGAATCAATTCATCTTTATCATTAGGAACAACAGTAATACCTCCCTTCTTAGGGACACAATGAACATGACTTACCCACTGACTATCAGCAATGGGATAAAATATACCTGCCTCCAGAAGCTTTAGTATTTCTTTTCTTACCACTTCTTTCATTTTAGGATTCAGACGTCGTTGAGGATCACGAACTGGTTTGGCATCTACTTCCAAATTTATTTTATGTTTACATAGAGTGGGACTAATGCCCTTAAGATCATCAAGAGTATATCCAATAGCAGCACGGTGCTTCCTCAGAGTTTTCAATAATCTTTCTTCTTCATGCTCTGAAAGGTTAGCACTAATAATAACAGGATATATCTTCTTTTCATCAAGATAAGCGTATTTAAGATTATCAGGCAATGGTTTAAGCTCAAACACGGGATCACCCTTAGGTGGAGGGGGGTCCCCTAGGATTTCAACAGGCAAATTGTGTTTCAGAATGGGTTCCTGTTTAAAGAATACTTCATCTATTTCCCTTCTTTCATTCATAAACATATCATTCTCATGGTCTAGCAAATATTGTTCTAAAGGATCACTAGGAGGTATGGCAATAGAAGAAAGACCAATAATTTCATCCTTACTAGGCAATTCTTCTTCACGTTGTTGTTTACTAAATTTAGAGAAATTAAATTCGTGAGTCATATCATCCAAGCCAATAGTAACAACATTCTTTTCGCAGTCTATCTTAGCATTAACAGTATTTAAGAAGGGTCTACCAAATATAATGGGACAAAAGCTATCTTGTGGGGAACCAAGAACAAGAAAATTAGCAGGATATTTAGTTTTCCCACACAAGACTTCAACATCCCTAACAATTCCCATTGGTGAAATAGTACCTCTATTAGCCAGTTTAATAGTAACATCAATTTCTTCTAACTCAACAGGTGCAATGTCATGCATAATTTCTTTGTATAAGTCAATAGGTATTGCACTAGCACTAGCACCCATATCACATAAACCATGATAACAATGATCTCCTATTTTAACAGAAATAACAGGCATGCCTACCACAAGTCTATTTTTATCTCTAGCATAAGGTTTAGCAATTCTAGCAGTTTCACTGCAGAACTGAATAACATGCCCATCAATATTATCAGACAAGAGATCTTTAAAAATAGCAATATTAGGTTCAACTTTAACTTGCTCAGGAGGTGTATATGTTTTAATATTGCTTTTACAAACCACAGTTGAAGCTTTAGCATGATCCTTTATCCTAATAGGGAAAGGTGGTTTCTCAACATAACAGGTAGGAACAATAGGATCATTATAAGTGACAGTCTTTTCTTCAACTTTAATTGGTGTAGCTACTTTTACTTCTATGGGAGGATGATATTTAAACCACTTCTCCATAGGGAGATCAACATAAGTAGCAAAAGATTCACAGAAAGAAGCTACTATCTCAGAATCAAGTCCATATTTAGTGCTAAACTTACAGAAAATATCGGTATCCATAAAAGATTTAACACAATCAAACTTAGGTGTCATACTTGACTCCTTACCTTTGTCGAGATCCCAATCTTCAGAGTTGCGTTTAATTCTATCCAATAAATCCCATCTAAATCCAATAGTCTTCATCATAAGAGAGCCAGGACAAGAAGTATCAAGCATGGTGCGATTATTTTCAGAAAGTCGAGCATAAAATTTTGAAGAATTGTTTCTCTTGGAAGCTCATGATTGGGGCATGAATATAATATTGATTTAAGCCTCCCCCAAGCTTGAGCGATGCTTTCTCCTTCGTGAGGCCAAAAATTATATATATAATTGCGGTCACGATGAACAAGATGCATAGGGTAATACTTTTGATGAAATTCCAATTTCAATCTTCTATAGTTCCATGATCTCGTATCATCACATAGCCGTCGATGCGTCTCCCTTCAAAGATAAAGGGAAGACCTTCGTCTTAGCAACATCATCGGGTATACCTGCAAGCTTAAATAATCCACAAACTTCACCCACATATATTAGGTGTTCATCAGGATGCTTTGTTCCATCTCCTGTAAAAGGATTAGCTAGCAGTTTTTCTATCATACCCGAAGGATACTCATAAGGAATTTCATTTTCAATAGGTTCAGTAGGTTGAGGAGCAACTCTTTGCTCTACTGGTCGGGGTGAAGATACCCCGAACAAGCCCCTCAGGGGATTGCTTTCCATAGTAACAAGTGACAGTAAATTTCAGCACACTATATAAATTTTCCTTACCAAATTCCACCTACCAAAGGCGCTTCACTCCCCGGCAATGGCGCCAGAAAAGAGTCTTGATGACCCACAAGTATAGGGGATCTATCGTAGTCCTTTCGATAAGTAAGAGTGTCGAACCCAATGAGGAGCAGAAGGAAATGATAAGCGGTTTTCAGCAAGGTATTCTCTGCAAGTACTGAAATAACTGGTAACAGATAGTTTTGTGGTAAGATAATTTGTAACGAGCAACAAGTAACAAAATTAAATAAAGTGCAGCAAGGTGGCCCAATACTTTTTGTAGCAAAGGACAGGCCTGGACAAACTCTTATATAAGGAAAAGCGCTCCCGAGGACACATGGGAATATCGTCAAGCTAGTTTTCATCACGTTCATATGATTCGCGTTCGGTACTTTGATAATTTGACATGTGGGTGGACCGGTGCTTGCGTGCTGTTCTTACTTGAACAAGCATCCCACTTATGATTAACCTCTATAGAAAGCATCCACAACTACAACAAAAATATTAAGGTAAACCTAACCATAGCATGAAACATATGGATCCAAATCAGCCCCTTACGAAGCAACGCATAAACTAGGATTTAAGCTTCTGTCACTCCAGAAACCCATCATCTACTTATTACTTCCCAATGCCTTCCTCTAGGCCCAAATAATGGTGAAGTGTTATGTAGTCGACGTTCACATAAGACCACTAGAGGCTAGACAACATACATCTAATCAAAATATCGAACGAATACCAAATTCACATGACTACTAATAGCAAGACTTCTCCCTTGTCCTCAGGAACAAACATAACTACTCACAAGGCATATTCATGTTCATAATCAGAGGGGTAATAATATGCATAAAGGATCTGAACATATGATCTTCCACCAATTAAACCAACTAGCATCAACTACAAGGAGTAATTAACACTACTAGCAACCTACTAGCACCAATCCCGGACTTGGAGACAAGAATTGGATACAAGAGATGAACTAGGGTTTTGAGATGAGATGATGCTGATGAAGATGTTGATGGAGATTGCCCTCTCCCGATGAGAGGAGCATTGGTGATGATGATGGCGATGATTTCCCCCTCCGGGAGGGAAGTTTCCCTGGCAGAATAGCTCTGCCGAAGCTCTAGATTGGATCCGCCAAGGTTCCGCCTCATGGCGGCGAAGTTTCGTCCCAAAAGGTTGCTTCTGATTTATTTCTCGACGAAAGACTTCATATAGCAGAAGATGGTCATCAGAGAGCCACCAGGGGGCCAACGAGGTAGGGGGGCGCGCCCTTGGGGGGGGGCACCCTCGTGGAAAGGGTGTGTCCCCCCTGGTCTTCATCTTTGGCGAGGATTTTTCATTATTTATTATAAGGTATTCCATGGAGTTTCAGGACTTTTGGAGCTGTGCAGAATAGGTCTCTAATATTTGCTCCTTTTCCAGCCCAGAATTCCAGCTGCCGGCATTCTCCCTCCTTATGTAAACCTTGTAAAATAAGAGAGAATAGCCATAAGTATTGTGCAATAATGTGAAATAACAACCCATAATGCAATAAATATCGATATAAAAGCATGATGCAAAATGGACGTATCACCGAGCTCGACCGGCAGGACAGTTTGGATGCCCTGGAGGAGGAGCGTGATGTGGCAAAAGCCCGTTCCGCATTCTATCAACAACAGGCTCGAAGGTATCAAAGCAGAGAAGTGCGGGCCAAAACCTATAACATTGGTGAACTAGTTCTGCGCTTGCCGGAGAAGAAAAAGAACAAGCTCAAGCCCAAATGGGAAGGTCCCTTATCGACCAGGTTCTGACCGGTGGAGCGTACCGTCTGCGGGATGCATCGAATAATCGACTCTAGCCAAACCCATGGAACGCAGCTAGACTACGAAGATTCTACGCCTAGCGCCGGACTCTATGTTCGTCTCCTTACCTCCATGAATTTTTTGCACATCTAATTTTTTTCCTCTTTCTTTCTCTCTTTTCTCTTCAAAGCCCTAAAGGGATAAACCTGTGTCTTGGTTACACAGTCTTGACGCGCTAACCACACTCAATATACCTGGGGGCTTCCTATACAGAAGCTTAATCTAATTATCTTTCTGGGCTTCATGCCCCGCACATGTGTCATCCTTCTGCATGTACCTTTTTCGCCATTATATGCATCGATATGACTTAAGTTTTGCCCAAGCTGGGTTGCCTGGCTCTTGTGTTTATGCCCTACGTTCCCGTTAATTCGGCTAGGGCATAAGGGGAGCACCTCTGCGATTGTTACTGCCGGTCAGCCGGATGTGTACCTCAGACTAGGTGGAGCCGAAAGCTAGCGTTCTTAAGGGAATATTCGGTCGGTGAATAAAAGATGACTTTCATTTTGTTGGGGAACGTAGTAATTTCAAAATTTTCCTACGCACACGCAAGATCATGGTGATGCATAGCAACGAGAGGGGAGAGTGTTGTCCATGTACCCTCGTAGACCGAAAGCAGAAGCGTTATGACAATGCGGTTGATGTAGTCGTACGTCTTCACGGCCCGACCGATCAAGCACCGAAACTACGGCACCTCCGAGTTCTAGCATACGTTCAGCTCGATGATGATCCCCGGACTCCTATCCAGCAGAATGTCGGGGAAGAGTTCCGTCAGCACGACGGCGTGGTGACGATCTTGATGTTCTACCGTCGCAGGGCTTCGCCTAAGCACTGCTACAATATTATCGAGGATTATGGTGGAGGGGGGCACCGCACATGGCTAAGAGATCAATGATCAATTGTTGTGTCTCTAGGGTGCCCCCCTGCCCCCGTATATAAAGGAGCAAGGGAGGGAGGCGGCCGGCCTAGGAGGAGGGCGCACCAAGGGGGGAGTCCTACTCCCATTGGGAGTAGGTCTCCTCCTTCCCTTGTTGGAGTAGGAGAGAAGGAAAGAGGGCGAGAGGAACAAGGAAAAGTGGGCTGGTCCCCTTGTCCAATTCAGACCAGAGGGGGGGGGGCGCCTCCTTCCTTTTGGCCTCTCTCCTCTATTCCCATATGGCACAATAAGGCCCATATACTCCCCGGCGAATTCCCGTAACTCTCTGGTACTCCGAAAAATACCCGAATCACTCGGAACCTTTCCGATGTCCGAATATAGTCGTCCAATATATCGATCTCTACGTCTCAACCATTTCGAGTCTCCTCGTCATGTCCCATATCTCATCCGGGACTCCGAACTCCTTCGGTACATCAAAACTCATAGACTCATAATATAACTGTCATCGAAACCTTAAGCGTGCGGTCCCTACGGGTTCGAGAACAATGTAGACATGACCGAGACACGTCTCCGGTCAATAACCAATAGCGGAACCTAGATGCTCATATTGGCTCCCACATATTCTACTAAGATCTTTATTGGTCAGACCGCATAACAACATACGTTGTTCCCTTTGTCATCGGTATGTTACTTGCTCGAGATTCGATCGTCGGTATCTCAATACCTAGTTCAATCTCATTACTGGCAAGTCTCTTTACTCGTTCCGTAATACATCATCCCACAACTAACTCATTAGTTGCAATGCTTGCAAGGCTTAAGTGATGTGCATTACCAAGAGGGCCCAGAGATACCTCTCCGACAATCGGAGTGACAAATCCTAATCTCGAAATACGCCAACCCAACAAGTACCTTCGGAGACACCTGTAGAGCACCTTTATAATCACCCAGTTACATTGTGACGTTTGGTAGCACACAAAGTGTTCCTCCGGTAAACGGGAGTTGCATAATCTCATAGTTATAGGAACATGTATAAGTTATGAAGAAAGCAATAGCAACAAACTAAACGATCAAGTGCTATGCTAACAGAATGGGTCAAGTCAATCACATCATTCTCCTAATGATGTGATCCCGTTAATTAAATGACAACTCATGTCTATGGTTAGGAAACATAACCATCTTTGATCAACGAGCTAGTCAAGTAGAGGCATACTAGTGACACTCTATTTGTCTATGTATTCACACATGTATTATGTTTCCGGTTAATACAATTCTAGCATGAATAATAAACATTTATCATGATATAAGGAAATAAATAATAACTTTATTATTGCCTCTAGGGCATATTTCCTTCAGTCTCCCACTTGCACTAGAGTCAATAATCTAGTTCACATCGCCATGTGATTTAATACCAATAGTTCACATCACCATGTGATTAACACCCATAGTTCACATCGACATGTGACCAACACCCAAAGGGTTTACTAGAGTCAATAATCTAGTTCACATCGCTATGTGATTAGCACCCAAAGAGTACTGAGGTGTGATCATGTTTTGCTTGTGAGAGAAGTTTAGTCAACGGGTCTGCCACATTCAGATCTGTAAGTATTTTGCAAATTTCTATGTCAACAATGCTCTGCACAGAGCTACTTTAGCTAATTGCTCCCACTTTCAATATGTATCCAAATTGAGATTTAGAGTCATCTGGATTAGTGTCAAAATTTGCATCGATGTAACCCTTTACGACGAACCTTTTGTCACTTCCATAATCGAGAAACATATCCTTATTCCACTAAGGACAATTTTGACCAATGTCCAGTGATATACTCCTAGATCACTATTGTACTCCTTTGCCAAACACAGGGCAAGGTATACAATAGGTCTGGTACACAGTATGGCATACTTTATAGAACCTATGGCTGAGGCATAGGGAATGACTTTCATTCTCTCTCTATCTTCTGCCGTGGTCGGGTTTTGAGTCTTACTCGACTTTACACCTTGTAACACATGCAAGAACTCCTTCTTTGACTGTTCCATTTTGAGCTACTTCAAAATCTTGTCAAGGTATGTACTCAATGAAAAACTTATCAATCGTCTTGATCTATCTCTATAGATCTTGATGCTCAATATGTAAGCAGCTTCACTGAGGTCTTTCTTTGAAAAAACACCTTTCAAACATTACTTTATGCTTTGCAGAATAATTCTACATCATCTCCGATCAACAATATGTCATACATATACTTATCAGAAATGCTGTAGTGCTCCCACTCACTTTCTTGTAAATACAGGCTTCACCACAAGTCTGTATAAAACTATATGCTTTGATCAACTTATCAAAGCGTATATTCCAACTCCGAGATGCTTGCACCAGTCCATAGATGGATCGCTGGAGCTTGCATATTTTGTTAGTACCTTGAGGATCGACAAAACCTTCTGGTTGCATCATATACAACTCTTCTTTAATAAATCCTATTAAGGAATGCAGTTTTGTTTATCCATTTGCCATATTTCATAAAATGCGGCAATAGCTAACATGATTCGGACAGACTTAAGCATAGATACTAGTGAGAAATTCTCATCATGGTCAACACCTTGAACTTGTCGAAAACCTTTTTGCGACAATTCTAGCTTTGTAGATAGTAACACTACTATCAGCGTCCGTCTTCCTCTTGAAGATCCAATTAATATCAATGGCTCGCCGATCTTTGGGCAAGTCAATCAAAGTCCATACTTTCTTCTTATACATGGATCTCATCTCAGATTTCATGGCCTCAAGCTATTTCGCGGAATCTGGGCTCATCATCGCTTCCTCATAGTTTGTAGGTTACGAAGGAAATATGCCCTAGAGGCAATAATAAAGTTATTATTTATTTCCTTATATCATGATAAATGTTTATTATTCATGCTAGAATTGTATTAACCGAAAACATAATACATGTGTGAATACATAGACAAACAGAGTGTCACTAGTATGCCTCTACTTGACAAGTTCGTTAATCGAAGATGGTTATGTTTCCTAGCCATAGACATAAGTTGTTATTTGATTAACGGGATCACATCATTAGGAGAATGATGTGATTGACTTGACCCATTCCATTAGCTTAGCACTTGATCGTTTAGTTTGTTGCTATTGCTTTCTTCATAACTTATACATGTTCCTATGACTATAAGATTATGCAACTCCCGTTTACCGGAGGAATACTTTGTGTGCTACCAAACGTCAAAACGTAACTGGGTGATTATAAAGGTGCTCTACAGGTGTCTTCGAAGGTACTTGTTGGGTTGGCGTATTTCGAGATTAGGATTTGTCACTCCAATTGTCGGAGAGGTATCTCTGGGCCCTCTCGGTAATGCACATCACTTAAGCCTTGCAAGCATTGCAACTAATAAGTTAGTTGTGGGATGATGCATTACGGAACGAGTAAAGAGACTTGTCAGTAACGAGATTGAACTAGGTATTGAGATACCAACGATCGAATCTCGGGCAAGTAACATACCGATGACAAAGGGAACAACGTATGTTGTTATGCGGTCTGACCGATAAAAGATCTTCATAGAATATGTGGGAGCCAATATGAGCATCCAGGTTCCGCTATTGGTTATTGACCGGAGACATGTCTCGGTCATGTCTACATAGTTCTCGAACCCGTAGGGTCCGCACGCTTAAAGTTTCGGTGACGATTGTATTATGAGTTTATGTGATTTGATGTACCGAAGGTAGTTCAGGGTCCCGGATGAGATCGGGGACATGACAAGGAGTCTCGAAATGGTCGAGACGTAAAGATCGATATATTGGACGACTATATTCGGACATCGGAAAGGTTCCGAGTGATTCGGGTATTTTCGGGGGTACCGGGGAGTTTCGGGAATACGAGGAAGAAGTAATGGCCTCATGGGCCAAGTGGTGGAAGAGAGGAGGCAGGGCGCGCGGCCCCCGTAGCCCAAACCGAATTAGACTAGGGGGCCGGCCCCCTTTCCTCCTTTTCCTCCTTCTCCTTCCTTCTCCTTCTCCTCCTTCCTTTCCTCCTCCTAGTAGGAGTATGAAAGGGGAGTCCTACTCCTACTAGGAGGAGGACTCGTCCTCCTGGCGCGCCCATAGAGGGCCGGCCGGCCTCCCCCCTTGCTCCTTTATATACAGGGGCAGGGGGCACCTCTAGACACAAGTTGATCAGTTGATCTCTCCCAGCCGTGTGCGGTGCCCCCCTCCACCATATTCCACCTCGGTCATATCGTAGCGGTGCTTAGGCGAAGCCCTGCGTCAGTAGCAACATCATCACCGTCACCACGCCGTCGTGCTGACGAAACTCTCCCGTGAAGCTCTGCTGGATCGGAGTTCGCGGGACGTCATCGAGCTGAACATGTGCTGAACTCGGAGGTGCCATGCGTTCGATACTTGCATCGGTCGGATCGTGAAGACGTACGACTACATCAACCGCGTTGTGCTAACACTTCCGCTTTCGATCTACGAGGGTACGTGGACAACACTCTCCCCTCTTGTTGCTATGCATCACCATGATCTTGTGTATGTGTAGGATTTTTTTTGAAATTAGTACGTTCCCCAACAGTGTCATCTGAGCCTAGGTTTTATGCGTTGATGTTGTGCACGAGTAGAACACAAGTGAGTTGTGGGCGATATAAGTCATACTGCTTACCAGCATGTCATACTTTGGTTCGGCGGTATTGTTCGATGAAGTGGCCCGGACCGACATTACGCGTACGCTTACGCGAGACTGTTTCTACCGACGTGCTTTGCACACAGGTGGCTGGCGGGTGTCAGTTTCTCCAACTTTAGTTGAACCAAGTGTGGCTATGCCCGGTCCATGCGAAGGTTAAAACAACACCAACTTGACAAACTATCATTGTGGTTTTGATGCGTAGGTAAGAACGGTTCTTGCTAAGCCCGTAGCAGCCACGTAAAACTTGCAACAACAAAGTAGAGGACGTCTAACTTGTTTTTGCAGGGCATGTTGTGATGTGATATGGTCAAGACATGATGCTAAATTTTATTGTATTAGATGATCATGTTTTGTAACCGAGTTATCGGCAACTGGCAGGAGCCATATGGTTGTCTCTTTATTGTATGCAATGCAATTGCGCTGTAATGATTTAGTTTATCACTAAGCGGTAGCGATAGTCATGGAATCATAAGATTGGCGAGACGACAACGATGCTACGATGGTGATCAAGGTGTCGCGCCGGTGACGATGGTGATCATGATGGTGCTTCGGAGATGGAGATCACAAGCACAAGATGATGATGGCCATATCATATCAGTTATATTGATTGCATGTGATGTTTATCTTTTATGCATCTTATCTTGCTTTGATTGACGGTAGCATTATAAGATGATCTCTCACTAAATTTCAAGATAAAAGTGTTCTCCCTGAGTATGCACCATTGCCAAAGTTCGTCGTGCCCAGACACCACATGATGATCGGGTGTGATAAGCTCTACGTCCATCTACAACGGGTGCAAGCCAGTTTTGCACACGCAGAATACTCAGGTTAAAATTGACGAGCCTAGCATATGCAGACATGGCCTCGGAACACTGAGACCGAAAGGTCGAGCGTGAATCATATAGTAGATATGATCAACATATTGATGTTCACCATTGAAAGCTACTCCATTTCACGTGATGATCGGTTATGGTTTAGTTGATTTGGATCACGTGATCACTTAGAAGATTAGAGGGATGTCTTTCTAAGTGGGAGTTCTTAAGTAATATGATTAATTAAACTTAAATTTATCATGAACTTAGTACCTGATAGTATCTTGCTTATCTATGTTTGATTGTAGATAGATGGCCCGTGCTGTTGTTCCGTTGAATTTTAATGCGTTCCTTGAGAAAGCAAAGTTGAAATATGATGGTAGCAATTACACGGACTGGGTCCGTAACTTGAGGATTATCCTCATTGCTGCACAGAAGAATTACATCCTGGAAGCACCGCTAGGTGCCAGGCCTGCTGCTGGAGCAACACCAGATGTTATGAACGTCTGGCAGAGCAAAGCTGATGACTACTCGATAGTTCAGTGTGCCATGCTTTACGGCTTAGAATCGGGACTTCAACGACGTTTTGAACGTCATGGAGCATATGAGATGTTCCAGGAGTTGAAGTTAATATTTCAAGCAAATGCCTGGATTGAGAGATATGAAGTCTCCAATAAATTCTATAGCTGCAAGATGGAGGAGAATAGTTCTGTCAGTGAACATATACTCAAAATGTCTGGGTATCATAATCACTTGACTCAACTGGGAGTTAATCTTCCTGTTGATAGTGTCATTGACAGAGTTCTTCAATCACTGCCACCAAGCTACAAGAGCTTCGTGATGAACTATAACATGCAAGGGATGGATAAGACACTTCCCGAGCTCTTTGCAATGCTAAAGGCTGCGGAGGTAGAAATCAGGAAGGAGCATCAAGTGTTGATGGTAAACAAGACCGCCAGTTTCAAGAAAAAGGGCAAAGGGAAGAAGAAGGGGAACTTCAAGAAGAACAGTAAGCAAGTTACTGCTCAGGAGAAGAAACCCAAATCTGGACCTAAGCCTGAAACTGAATGCTTCTACTGCAAGCAGACTGGACACTGGAAGCGGAACTGCCCCAAGTATTTGGCGGATAAGAAGGATGGTAAGGTGAACAAAGGTATATGTGATATACATGTTATTGATGTGTACCTTACTAGAGCTCGTAGTAGCACCTAGGTATTTGATACTGGTTCTGTTGCTAACATTTGCAACTCGAAACAGGGACTACGGATTAAGCGAACACTAGCAAAGGACGAGGTGACGATGCGCGTGGGAAATGGTTCCAAAGTCGATGTGATCGCGGTCGGCATGCTACCTCTACATCTACCTTCAGGATTAGTTTTAGACCTAAATAATTGTTATTTGGTTCCAGCGTTGAGCATGACCATTATATCTGGATCTTGTTTGATGCGAGACAGTTATTCATTTAAATCAGAGAATAATGGTTGTTCTATTTATATGAGTAATATCTTTTATGGTCATGCACCCTTGAAGAGTGGTCTATTTTTGATGAATCTCGATAGTAGTGATACACATATTCATAATGTTGAAACCAAAAGATGCAGAGTTGATAATGATAGTGCAACTTATTTGTGGCACTGCCGTCTAGGTCATATCGGTGTAAAGCGCATGAAGAAACTCCATACTGATGGACTTTTGGAATCACTTGATTATGAATCACTTGGTACTTGCGAACTGTGCCTCATGGGCAAGATGACCAAAACGCTGTTCTCCAGTACTATGGAGAGAGCAACGGATTTGTTGGAAATCATACATACAGATGTATGTGGTCCGATGAATATTGAGGCTCGTGGCGGATATCTTTATTTTCTCACCTTCACAGATGATTTAAGCAGATATGGGTATATCTACTTAATGAAACATATGTCTGAAACATTTGAAAAGTTCAAAGAATTTCAGAGTGAAGTTGAAAATCATCGTAATAAGAAAATAAAGTTTCTACGATCTGATCGTGGAGGAGAATATTTGAGTTACGAGTTTGGTCTACATTTGAAACAATGTGGAATAGTTTTGCAACTCACGCCAACCGGAACACCACAGCGTAATGGTGTGTCCGAACGTCGTAATCATACTTTACTAGATATGGTGCGATCTATGATGTCTCTTACAGATTTACCGCTATCGTTTTGGGGTTATGCTTTAGAGACGGCTGCATTCACGTTAAATAGGGCACCATCGAAATCCGTTGAGACGACGCCTTATGAACTGTGGTTTGGCAAGAAACCAAAGTTGTCATTTCTGAAAGTTTGGGCCTGCGATGCTTATGTGAAAAAGCTTCAACCTGATAAGCTCGAATCCAAATCGGAGAAATGTGTCTTCATAGGATACCCAAAGGAAACTGTTGGGTACACCTTCTATCACAGATCCGAAGGCAAAACTTCCATTGCTAAGAATGGATCCTTTCTAGAGAAGGAGTTTCTCTCGAAAGAAGTGAGTGGGAGGAAAGTAGAACTTGATGAGGTAACTGTACCTGCTCCCTTATTGGAAAGTATTTCATCATAGAAACCGGTTTCTGTGACACCTACACCAATTAGTGAGGAAGCTAATGATAATGATCATGAAACTTCAGATCAAGTTACCACCAAACCTCGTAGATCAACCAGAATAAGATCCGCACCAGAGTGGTACGGTAATCCTATTCTGGAAGTCATGCTACTAGATCATGATGAACCTACGAACTATGAAGAAGCGATGGTGAGCCCAGATTCTGCAAAATGGCTAGAAGCCATGAAATCTGAGATGGGATCCATGTATGAGAACAAAGTGTGGACTTTGGTTGACTTGCCCGTTGATTGGCAAGCAATTTAGAATAAATGGATCTTCAAGAATAAGACTGACGCTGACGGTAATGTTATTGTCTACAAAGCTCGACTTGTTGCAAAAGGTTTTCGACAAGTTCAAGGGATTGACTACGATGAGACCTTCTCACCCGTAGCGATGCTTAAGTCTGTCCGAATCATGTTAGCAATTGCCTCATTTTATGATTATGAAATTTGGCAAATGGATGTTAAAAATGCATTCCTGAATGGATTTCTGGAAGAAGAGTTGTATATGATGCAGCCAGAAGGTTTTATCGATCCAAAGGGAGCTAACAAAGTGTGCAAGCTCCAGCGATCCATTTATGGACTGGTGCAAGCCTCTCGGAGTTGGAATAAACGCTTTGATAGTGTGATCAAAGTATTTGGTTTTGTACAGACTTTTGGAGAAGCCTGTATTTACAAGAAAGTGAGTGGGAGCTCTGTAGCATTTCTGATATTATATGTGGATGACATATTATTGATTGGAAATGATATAGAATTTCTGTATAGCATAAGGGATATTTGAATAAGAGTTTTTCAATGAAAGACCTCGGTGAAGCTGCTTACATATTAGGCATTAAGATCTATAGAGATAGATCAAGACGCTTAATTGGACTTTCACAAAGCACATACCTTGACAAAGTTTTGAAGAAGTTCAAAATGGATCAGGCAAAGAAAGGGTTCTTGCCTGTGTTACAAGGTGTGAAATTGAGTAAGACTCAATGTCCGACCACCGCAGAAGATAGAGAGAAAATGAAAGATGTTGCCTATGCTTCAGCCATAGGCTCTATCATGTATGCAATGCTGTGTACCAGACCTGATGTGTGCCTTGCTATAAGTCTAGCAGGGAGGTACCAAAGTAATCCTGGAGTGGATCACTGGACAGCGGTCAAGAACATCCTGAAGTACCTGAAAAGGACTAAGGATATGTTTCTCATATATGGAGGTGACAAAGATCTCATCGTAAATGGTTATGTTGATGCAAGCTTTGACACTGATCGGGACGATTCTAAATCGCAAACCGGATACGTGTTTATATTGAACGGTGGAGCTGTCAGTTGGTGCAGTTCTAAACAAAGCATCGTGGCGGGATCTACATGTGAAGCGGAGTACATAGCTGCTTCGGAAGTAGCAAATGAAGGAGTCTGGATGAAGGAGTTCATATCCAATCTAGGTGTCATACCTAGTGCATCGGGTCCAATGAAAATCTTTTGTGACAATACTGGTGCAATTGTCTTGGCGAAGGAATCCAGATTTCACAAGAGAACCAAGCACATCAAGAGACGCTTCAATTCCATTCGGGATTTAGTCCAAGTGGGAGACATAGAAATTTGCAAGATACATACAGATCTGAATGTTGCAGACCCGCTGACTAGGCCTCTTCCACGAGTAAAACATGATTAGCACCAAGGCTCCATGGGTGTTAGAATCATTACTGTGTAATCTAGATTATTGACTCTAGTGCAAGTGGGAGACTGAAGGAAATATGCCCTAGAGGCAATAATAAATTTATTATATATTTCCTTATATCATGATAAATGTTCATTATTCATGCTAGAATTTTATTAACCGGAAACATAATACATGTGTGAATACATAGACAAACAGAGTGTCACTAGTATGCCTCTACTTGACTAGCTCGTTAATCGAAGATGGTTATGTTTCCTAGCCATAGACATGAGTTGTCATTTGATTAACGGGATCACATCATTAGGAGAATGATTTGATTGACTTGACCCATTCCATTAGCTTAGCACTTGATCGTTTAGTTTGTTGCTATTGCTTTCTTCATAACTTATACATGTTCCTATGACTATGAGATTATGCAACTCCCGTTTACCGGAGGAACACTTTGTGTGCTACCAAACATCACAACGTAACTGGGTGATTATAAAGGTGCTCTACAGGTGTCTCCGAAGGTACTTGTTGGGTTGGCATATTTCGAGATTAGGATTTGTCACTCCGATTGTCGGAGAGGTATCTCTGGGCCCTCTCGGTAATGCACATCACTTAAGCCTTGCAAGCATTGCAACTAATAAGTTAGTTGCGGGATGACGTATTACGAAACGAGTAAAGAGACTTACCGGTAACGAGATTGAACTAGGTATTGAGATACCAACGATCGAATCTCGGGCAAGTAACATACCAAAGACAAAGGGAACAACGTATGTTGTTATGCGGTCTGACCGATAAAAGATCTTCGTACAATATGTGGGAGCCAATATGAGCATCCAGGTTCCTCTATTGGTTATTGACCGGAGACATGTCTCGGTCATGTCTACATAGTTCTCGAATCCGTAGGGTCCGCACGCTTAAAGTTTCGGTGACAACTGTATTATGAGTTTATGTGATTTGATGTACCTAAGGTAGTTCTGAGTTCCGGATGAGATCGGGGACATGACGAGGAGTCTCGAAATGGTCGAGATGTAAAGATCGATATATTGGACGACTATATTCGGACATCGGAAAGGTTCCGAGTGATTCGGGTATTTTCGGGGGTACCGGGGAGTTACGGGAATACGAGGAAGAAGTAATGGGCCTCATGGGCCAAGTGGTGGAAGAGAGGAGGCAGGGCACGCGCCCCCCTAGCCAAAACCGAATTGGACTAGGGGGCTGGCCCCCCTTTCCTCCTTTTCCTCCTTCTCCTTCCTTCTCCTTCTCCTCCTTCCTTTCCTCCTCCTAGTAGGAGTAGGAAAGGGGAGTCCTACTCCTACTAGGAGGAGGACTCCTCCTCCTAGCGCGCCCATAGAGGGCCGGCCGGCCTCCCCCTTGCTCCTTTATATACAGGGGCAGGGGGGCACCTCTAGACACAAGTTGATCAGTTGATCTCTCCCGGCCGTGTGCGGTGCCCCCCTCCACCATATTCCACCTCGGTCATATCGTAGCGGTGCTTAGGCGAAGCCCTGCGTCAGTAGCAACATCATCACCGTCACCACGCCATTGTGCTGACGGGACTCTCCCGTGAAGCTCTGCTGGATCGGAGTTCACGGGACATCATCGAGCTGAACGTGTGCTGAACTCGGAGGTGCCGTGCGTTCGGTAGTTGGATCATTCGGATCGTGAAGACGTACGACTACATCAACCGCGTTGTGCTAACGCTTCCGCTTTCGGTCTACGAGGGTACGTGGACAACACTCTCCCCTCTCGTTGCTATGCATCACCATGATCTTGCGTGTGCGTAGGAATTTTTTTGAAATTACTACGTTCCCCAACAGATTCGTCATGGTCAAGTAACATGACCTCCAGAACAGGATTACCGTACCACTCTGGTGCGGATCTCACTCTGGTTTACCTACGAGGTTCGGTAGTAACTTGATCTGAAGTTACATGATCATCATCATTAGCTTCCTCAGTAATTGGTGTAGTAGTCACAGGAACAGATTTCTATGATGAACTACTTTCCAATAAGGGAGCAGGTACAGTTACCTCATCAAGTTCTACTTTTCTCCCACTCACTTCTTTCGAGAGAAACTCCTTCTCTAGAAAGGATCCATTCTCAGCAATAAATATCTTGCTTTCGGATCTGTGATAGAAGGTGTACCCAACATTTTATTTTGGGTATCCTATGAAGATTTACTTCTCCGATTTGGGTTCGAGCTTATCATGTTGAAACTTTTTCACATAAGCATCGCAGTCCCAAACTTTAAGAAACGACAGCTTAGGTTTCTCGCCAAACCACAGTTCATACGGTGTCGTCTCAACGGATTTAGATGGTGCCCTATTTAACGTGAATGTAGCTGTCTCTAATGCATAACCCCAAAACAATAGTGGTAATCGGTAAGAGACATCATAGATCGCACTATATCTAATAAAGCACGGTTACGACGTTCGGACACACCATTACACTGTGGTGTTCCAGGTGGCGTGAGTAGTGAAACTATTTCACATTGTTTTAACTGAAGGCCAAACTTGTAACTCAAATATTTTACTTCTGCGATCATATCGTAGAAACTTTTATTTTGTTACGATGATTCTACACTTCACTCTGAAATTCTTTGAACTTTTCAAATGTTTCAGACTTGTGTTTCATCAAGTAGATATACCCATATCTACTCAAATCATCTGTGAAGGTCAGAAAATAATGATACCCGCCGCGAGCCTCAACATTCATTGGACTGCATACATCAGTATGTATTATTTCCAATAAGTCAGTTGCTTGATCCATTGTTCCGGAGAACTGAGTCTTAGTCATCTTGCCCATGAGGCACGGTTCGCAAGCATCAAATGATTCATAATCAAGTGATTCCAAAAGCCCATTAGCATGGATTTTCTTCATGCGCTTTACACCAATATGACCTAAACGGCAGTGCCACAAATAAGTTGCACTATCATTATTAACTTTGCATCTTTTGTCTTCAATATTATGAGAATGTGTATCACGACAATCGAGATCCAAGAAACCATTTTCATTGGGTGTATGACCATAGAAGGTTTTATTCATGTAAACAGAACAACAATTTATTCTCTTACTTAAATGAATAACCGTATTGCAATAAACATGATCAAATCATATTCATGCTCAACGCAAACACCAAATAACACTTATTTAGGTTAAACACTAATCCAGAAAGTATAGGGAGTGTGCGATGATGATCATATCAATCTTGGAACCACTTCCAACACACATCGTCACTTCACCCTTAACTAGTCTCTGTTCATTCTGCAACTCCCGTTTCGAGTTACTACTCTTAGCAACTGAACCAGTATCAAATACCGAGGGGTTGCTACGAACACTAGTAAAATACACATCAATAATTTGTATATCAAATATACCTTTGTTCACTTTGCCATCCTTCTTATCCGCCAAATACTTGGGGCAGTTCCGCTTCCAGTGACCAGTCCCTTTGCAGTAGAAGCACTTAGTCTCAGGCTTAGGACCAGACTTGGGCTTCTTCACTTGAGCAACAACTTGCTTTCCGTTCTTCTTGAAGTTCCCTTTCTTTCCCTTTGCCCTTTTCTTGAAACTAGTGGTCTTGTTAATCATCAACACTTGATGCTCTTTCTTGTTTTCTACCTTCATCGATTTCATCATCATGAAAAGCTCGGGAATCGTTTTCATCATCCCTTGCATACTATAGTTCATCACGAAGTTCTACTAACTTGGTGATGGTGACTAGAGAATTCTGTCAATCACTATTTTATCTGGAAGATTAACTCCCACTTGATTCAAGCGATTGTAGTACCCAGACAATCTGAACACATGCTCACTGCTTGAGCTATTCTCCTCCATCTTTTAGCTATAGAACTTGTTGGAGACTTCATATCTCTCAACTCGGGTATTTGCTTGAAATATTAACTTCAACTCCTAGAACATCCATATGATTCATGACGTTCAAAATGTCTTTGAAGTCCCGATTCTAAGTTGTTAAGCATGGTGCACTAAACTATCAAGTAGTCATCATATTGAGCTAGCCAAACGTTCATGACGTCTACATCTGCTCCTGCAATAGGTCTGTCACCTAGCGGTGCATTAAGGACATAATTCTTCTGTGCAGCAATGAGGATAAACCTCAGATCACGGATCCAATCCGCATCATCGCTACTAACATCTTTCAACTTAGTTTTCTCTAGGAACATATCAAAAATAAAACAGGGGAGCTAAACGTGAGCTATTGATCTACAACATAGATATGCTAATACTACCAAGACTAGGTTCATGATAAATTTAAGTTCAATTAATCATATTACTTAAGAACTCCCACTTAGAAAGACATCCCTCTAATCTTCTAAGTGATCACGTGATCCAAATCAACTAAACCATAACTGATCATCACGTGAAATGGAGTAGTTTTCAATGGTGAACATCACTATGTTGATCATATCTACTATATGATTCACGCTCGACCTTTCAGTCTCAGTGTTCCGAAGCCATATCTGCATATGCTAGGCTCGTCAAGTTTAACCTGAGTATTCTGCGTGTGCAAAACTGGCTTGCACCCGTTGTAGATGGACGTAGAGCTTATCACACCCGATCATCACGTGGTGTCTGGGCACGACGAACTTTGGCAACGGTGCATACTCAGGGAGAACACTTTTATCTTGAAGTTTAGTGAGAGATCATCTTATAATGCTACCGTCAATCAAAGCAAGATAAGATGCATAAAAGATAAACATCACATGCAATCAATATAAGTGATATGATATGGCCATCATCATCTTGTGCTTGTGATCTCCATCTCCGAAGCACCGTCATGATCACCATTGTCACCGGCGCGACACCTTGATCACCATCGTAGCATCGTTGTCGTCTCGCCAATCTTATGCTTCCATGACTATCGCTACCGTTTAGTGATAAAGTAAAGCATTACAACGCAATTGCATTGCATACAATAAAGCGACAACCATATGGCTCCTGCCAGTTGCCGATAACTCGGTTACAAAACATGATCATCTCATACAATAAAATTTAGCATCATGTCTTGACCATATCACATCACAACATGCCCTGGAAAAACAAGTTAGACGTCCTCTACTTTGTTGTTGCAAGTTTTACGTGGCTGCTACGGGCTTAGCAAGAACCGTTCTTACCTACGCATCAAAACCACAACAATAGTTTGTCAAGTTGGTGCTATTTTAACCTTTGCAAGGACCGGGCGTAGCCACACTCGGTTCAACTAAAGTTGGAGAAACTGACACCCGCCAGCCACCTGTGTGCAAAGCACGTCGGTAGAACCAGTCTCGCGTAAGCATATGCGTAATGTCGGTCCAGGCCGCTTCATCCAACAATACCGCCAAACCAAAGTGTGACATGTTAGTAAGCAGTATGACTTATATCGCCCACAACTCACTTGTGTTCTACTCGTGCATGTAACATCAACGCATAAAACCTAGGCTCGGATGCCACTGTTGGGGAACGTAGTAATTTCAAAATTTTCCTACGCACACACAAGATCATGGTGATGCATAGCAACGAGAGGGGAGAGTGTTGTCCACGTACCCTCATAGACCGAAAGCGGAAGCGTTATGACAACGTGGTTGATGTAGTCATACGTCTTCACGGCCCGACCGATCGAGCACCGAAACTACGGCACCTCCGAGTTCTAGCACACGTTCAGCTCGATGATGATCCCCGGACTCCGATCCAGCAGAATGTCGAGGAAGAGTTCCGTCAGCACAACGGCGTGGTGACGATCTTGATGTTCTACCATCGCAGGGCTTCGCCTAAGCACTGCTACAATATTATCGAGGATTATGGTGGAGGGGGGCACCGCACACGGCTAAGAGATCAATGATCAATTGTTGTGTCTCTGGGGTGCCCCCTGCCCCTGTATATAAAGGAGCAAGGGAGGGAGGCGGCCGGCCTAGGAGGAGGGCGCGCCAAGGGGGGAGTCCTATTCCCACCGGGAGTAGGACTCCTCCTTCCCTTGTTGGAGTAGGAGAGAAGGAAAGAGGGGGAGAGGAACAAGGAAAAGTGGGCTGCTCCCCTTGTCCAATTCGGACCAGAGGGGCGGCACGTGCCTCGTTCCTTTTGGCCTCTCTCCTCTATTCCCGTATGGCCCAATAAGGCCCATATACTCCCGGCGAATTCCCGTAACTCTCCGGTACTCCGAAAAATACCCGAATCACTCGGAACCTTTCTGATGTCCGAATATAGTCGTCCAATATATCGATCTTTACATCTCGACCATTTCGAGACTCCTCGTCATGTCCCCGATCTCATCTGGGACTCCGAACTCCTTCGGTACATCAAAACTCATAAACTCATAATATAACTGACATCGAAACCTTAAGCGTGCGGACCCTACGGGTTCGAGAACAATGTAGACATGACCGAGACACGTCTCCGGTCAATAACCAATAGTGGAACCTGGATGCTCATATTGGCTCCCACATATTCTACGAAGATCTTTATCGGTCAGACCGCATAACAACATACATTGTTCCCTTTGTCATCAGTATGCTACTTGCCCGAGATTCGATCATCGGTATCTCAATACCTAGTTCAATATCGTTACCGGCAAGTATCTTTACTCGTTCCGTAATACATCATCCTGCAACTAACTCATTAGTTGCAATGCTTGCAAGGCTTAAGTGATGTGCATTACCAAGAGGGCCCAGAGATACCTCTCCGACAATCGGAGTGACAAATCCTAATCTCGAAATACGCCAACCCAACAAGTACCTTCGGAGACACCTGTAGAGCACCTTTATAATCACCCAGTTACGTTGTGATGTTTGGTAGCACACAAAGTGTTCCTCCGGTAAACGGGAGTTGCATAATCTCATAGTTATAGGAACATGTATAAGTTATGAAGAAAGCAATAGCAACAAACTAAACGATCAAGTGCTTTGCTAACGGAATGGGTCAAGTCAATCACATCATTCTCCTAATGATGTGATCCTGTTTATCAAATGACAACTCATGTCTATGGTTAGGAAACATAACCATCTTTGATCAACGAGCTAGTCAAGTAGAGGCATACTAGTGACACTCTGTTTGTCTATGTATTCACACATGTATTATGTTTCCGGTTAATACAATTATAGCATGAATAATAAACATTTATCGTGATATAAGGAAATAAATAATAACTTTATTATTGCCTCTAGGTCATATTTCCTTCACATTTAAATTACTACACGGCCCCAGTTATTTTTAACCCGCGACTCGCAGCCCGGACATGCACATTAGGGCATGCGTACCCAGGGAAAGGAACCTTCTCCCTGGAAGATGTTTCTTACTACCCATGTAATATAACATAGCTAGCTGGGCACTTGTCTGTTCAAGCACTTATGACCCCTACGCCTGGTTTCCATGCATACCCCGGTTTTTATATAACCGAGTGGGTATTCAGATACACTCCGGACTATCGGGTCCAGAGGTCGAAGTGAAAAGGTCCGCCATGACAAATGATTTACAATCCGGCTAGGGACATTACATATGTCACGTGAAGCACACAGTCACTAAGACTGATGAAATTCTTCTTCTATACCATCCAACAGGCTATCTAGCCTACAATCCTGTTGGGAATACTTTGCAGCTAACTCTACTTGATCATACACTAAACTGACAGGGATTTCTTTCCCATCGGGCCCCATAGGTCCGACCTCGGCCATGTGGTTTGGGTCAGCCTTGGTGTATCGTGTCTTCACCATAGCCCAGGCTTCCCGTGCACCCTGTCGACAGGCCGATATCTTCCATAACCGGAAGCGCCGCCGTGCTCCCTTCAGCTTCTCTATAAGCTCCCCCATGCCTCCTGGCGGGGATGCGGACGGCCACAAGGCTTGGGCAATACTCTGGATCACCCGCCGAACTTGTTTGTGCAGTTGTGAGAGCTCTGGCAGAAGATCACCCGAAGACCCAGGCATCTCTTCCGCGGGACGACCCGTCAGCATACCTGCAGATATAACGCTGTTAGTAGGCTTCTTCGCCGAACTCCTTTAAAAACGTTCGTTCAAGCACTTACTAAAAATGCCGCGCTGAAGCCGTTTATTCTCCTTCACGGAGTCCGCAAGCTGGGCTAGTACATCCTTCAGTTCCACGCCCAGCCGGATATTGGCATCTTGAAGATCGTTTTTCTCCTGCCTGACTCGCGTCAGCCCGCGCTCGCCAGTGTTTCACTGTTGATCATCACGTGCCGTATTGTCACATCCCTAGTTCTGGTATCACCTAGGTTTGCTTTGTGCATCATGTTAACTTCCAAATGAAATTGAAATGGGGATGTTTCAAACCCTAGCACCAAAGCAAATTCAAATAGATTCAAATTAAAATTGGAATTTCAATAAACCCAAAATGCTCTTCAAAAATGTTCATGGTCTTTGGAAAATGTTGCAAACAACAACCAGAGGTGATGCACATTTTTGCTAAACATTTTGGATTTTTGAACGAACCCATATGTATTTGAAATGGAGATGTTTAAAATAATATAAATATTTTAAAGGCTCCAAAAATGTTGGAATTTGGTGAGGGCCTCTGGTATATTATAACTAGTAGTCACAAGGAATCTCAACAAATGTCAGAAATAGAAAAGAAAACAAAAAAGGGAAAAACTCTTACCTGAGCCACTTACCTGGCTTACCTGGCACCCCCAGACGGCCCAGCAGAGACCCAGCCCAGTGGCCTCTGCCAGTCACCACCTACCTCCCGCCAAGAGGACAGCGCGCGCGTGGCCGCCGCGCGCGAGCACGCGCCCCGCTACCTCCTGCTTCCCGCCACTACCTCGATGCCAGGATGTCGCCACGCACCCCCCCAGGCCTCTCTCACTCTCCCTCGCCCTCATCCTCTCCTCTGTCACCCTCTCCCACGGCAGCCGAAGCACTGCCGTCGCCGCAGCTCACCGCCGACGCGCTCTCCGCCGTCCCCTCGCCCCTCCGTCGTGTCCACGTGCTCCGCCACTCTGGGCTACGCCTCTTGTCGAGACGCATGGCATCAGACGCCCTGGAACGCCGCCATCGCCATCGTCTTCCACCACGGGCTCCGCCGTCCACCACCGTCGATTCGCCATCACCGGGCCTCCCCCGAGCCCGCCGTGCTGCTTCACGTGATCGCCGTGAGCATATCCCTGTTTCCCCTCTCTTCTCCCCCTCGTTCCCGCGTCGTAGCCGTTGTTTCCACCCTGGCCGAAGCCATCGCCGCCGCAGCCCCTCGCCGTCGTGGCCACCGCCGCCGCAGCTCGTAGCCGAGCTCGCCGTTGCACTCACTGCACTCCGGCGAGTCGAGCGGACCCGCTCGCAGCTCCTGCCGTGCCCCACAACACCCCACGCGCACCTGGCCGAACTCCGGCCGCCGCATTCATCGTCACCGGCACCACTCCGGCCACTCCCCGGCCGCGCCACCACCCTGGTTGGATGCGGACGAGCGTCCGTGTCCCGTAGCTGCGCTCCGCGCGCCTAATGGCGCCCGGTAGGCAAAACCCACAGCGCACCGCCGCGTCTGGCCTCGCCGGCGTCGAGCCGCCGACAGTTTTGCCCGGTTGACCAGGGGATTTGACCTCCCCTGGGTCTATGACATGCGGGCCCCGCCCGGTTAATTAGTCTAGTTTAGGTTTAAAACTAATTAGTTTAACCTAGGTTAGTGCTAATTAAACTAGGTTAGTTTAGTTAGTCACTGACCAGTGGGTCCCACTGGTGAGGTTTGACCTGGATCGCGCCTGTTGACTTGCTGACATCACACCGACGTCATGTTGACGCAATAAGTCATTTCTGGATTTAGTTTAAATTAGAATAATTAGGAAAATTCCAAAAAATAGCTAAAACTTCTAAAATTCATAGTAATTCAACCGTAGCGCAGAATGAAATAATTTATATATGAAAAATTATCAGAAAAATGCAAGGAATCCATTTATGCCAGTTACATGCATGAAAACCAACTTATACATGCTGTATAAGTGAAAACATAATATGGGCATTTTAAATGCTTCATTTTGAATTGCATTTGAATCTTTGATTCAAATGGGCTTCAACCAACTTGGTAGCATCTTGCATTAGCCCAAACACTACCTTTTGCACATGTCATGTTCATGCATCATATTGTTGCATTTGTTTGTGTATTGATTGCCGGCACCGTTTCTTCTCGACAGGTTCCACTCCGGAAGGTCTTCCCGAGTACCTGTCAGAGGAGCAGTGCCCCTTCGTCGTCTATCAGGCAAGCAAACCCCCTTGAGCATTTCAATAAATCCCACTCTCTCGCTCCTGCTCCTTATATTGCATTAGGACAACAACGATTCAACTGCTACTATTCTGCTACGGTAGTTGAACCCATTCCTCTGCATGACCTGTCATTGCCACAGTAAATAGTTGAAACCCACTAGCATGAGTAGGAGTTGCTTGAGCCTTGATGTGCCTGCTCATCCATGATTGTTTTCTTTATGCCAGCGATGCTTAGAGTTGTGTCAGGTCGGATTCATCGGGAATGAATCGGGGTGGTGAACATGTCCTACCGATAAAGGCTAAGTGTGTGAACACGTTTTGGTAAAGGTAGCGATGAGAGGCCATGTAGGAGTACATGGTGGGTTGTCTCATTGGAACCGTCCCTAAGCACTGAGTTCAGTGTATGTTATCCAAGTCCAGTTACTACCACACATTGGGTTCCGGTTATCCGGCCCCTCTCGGCTTATTAATCCACTTGATCTCTATCCAGGAGTTGCAACTAGTTTCTGGCGTTTGTAGGTAGTGCTGCTTGTCTACCAGGTGGTGTCCGATGGGACGGGCTTGGGACAGACTAGGCACCGTGGCATGGTGTACCAAGTGGCACCCGGATGGTGGGGTTGGGAACCATGCACACATCGTTTGGGGCCGTACTGGAGACTTCGGCTGGAACTCCTTGCGGATGCAACTCGAATAGGCGATAAACCTGGACAAGAGACTTGTGTGGTTAGTCAGGTCGTGGCCGACACCCTCGCCCGGCTTCCGCTTGAAGGTTGCCGAGGTACATGACGTGTACAGGGCGATAAGTGGCGAGAGCGTGTGTGAAGAAGTACACCCCTGCAGGGTTAATCTTATCTATTCGAATAGCCGTTTTCCTCGGATATGGAAACTTGGAGGACTTGTAGTACATAGACAACTTGAAGTGGATACTCTAAAATACGCAAGATAAGCGTGAGTGCTATGGATGGCCTTCTCGTAGGAAGACGGGAACGGATCCATAGTGGAGTATTGATATGGTGAATATGTGGACTCGTGTGCGTCTCCTCACCTCAAAGAAGTTTCTGATACTCGTAGTATTGGTTAGCCACTGAGTCAAAGCTGGCTTGCTACTCTTAAGACTCCACCACCCCCTTTGTTGATAATGTTGCATATGTAGATAGTTCTGATGTAAGACTTGTTGAGTACCTTCGTACTCACGTTTTCTTATTTATGTTTGCAGTTGGTTACATTAGTGACTTCGACGAGTAGCTTGTATCCCAGCTTCGATCTTGTATCCTTGGGAGGGTCTTGTAGATAGTCAGGCTTCTCATCCTTTTTCTTTTGTAGTTGTTTGTACTCAGACATGTAATGCTTCCGTTGCTTGTATGCTCTGAATGATGGGTCATGAGACCCCCATTTGTATTGAATGCTATGTGGCTCTTATGGGCCTTTATATATATGAGTTTGAGTTATGTTGTGATGCCATGTTGTACAACACATACTTGCATGTTATGCATACGTGTATCGTGTATTGCTATGTGTGGGATCCGACAATCTAGTTGTTTATCCTTGGTAGCCTCTCTTATGGGGAAATGTAGTCTAGTGCTTCCACTGAGCCTTGGTAGTCCGCTACAGCCCGGTTTACCGGAGTCCTGCTAGCCCAGCACTACTACTCCGGAACACTTAGGCTGGCCAGCATGTGAGTCATTTCGTTCCTGTGTCTGTCCCTTCGGGGAAATGTCACGCGGAGACATCCGGAGTCCTGTTAGCCTGCTACAGCCCGGGTTCCCAGAGTCCTGTTAGCCCAGTTGCTACAGCCCGAATTCATACGCTGTTGACCGACATGCTCGAGGTTGATTCATGTATGCCTGTCCCTGTAAGTTAGTGCCACTTTGGGTTCACGACTAGTCATGTCGGCCCGGGTTCTCTGTCATATGGATGCTAGCGACACTATCATATACCTGAGGCAAAAGGCGCAAACGGTCCCGGGCCAGGTAAGGTGGCACCCGTGGGGATACCGTGCGTGAGGCCGCAAAGTGATATGATGTGTTACATGCTAGATCGGTGTGACTTAGGATCGGGGTCCCGACACGTATCCGCCTCCACGGCGTCCGGATTCACTCCGGGGTCACCTGCAACATCTATTGTTAGGTGTGCATGTACGCCGCAAACTACCTGGTACTAATATTCTTTGCAATAGACAAAAGATTTACCAGGGGGACCCTTTGTGAACTCCTTCAATGCAGCAACAACGGCTTCCAGCTGGGCCTTGCACTCGTCCAGCTCTTGAGACTGTTGGGTATTCTTCTCAGTAAGAACCTGCACAAATATTGATCTTAAATCAGTTGCGTCAACTGTTTCAAGTCTCAGGGGCTACTGATACATATAATCGTCAAATTTACTTACCCGTACATCCCTTACATACTGGTCCATGGCTCTGGCTAGACCATTTTGAGCAGCACGGAGGTACGCGTCTCTAGAATTGAAGGCATCAAATGCCTCTGGTGAGAAGCAAGCGTCATGGAGTACCGCCAGGCGACGCCTATGATTCATGGTGCTCTCCACTTCTGAATTTATAGCAGACAGTCTATCCGCATCCTCTGTAGGAGGAGTATCTGGCGTCCGCCCCATGTCGTCTTCCGCCTCTATGTCTGGCCCTGGAGCCCGACTGGTGGAAGCATGATCGGCAGCCTCTCTGGACATATTCCGGCAAGCGTTTTATCTATTAAAGAAATATGGACGTCATTACATTTTGAGAAAGACGACAACCACGGAGCGGGTTTTTTGTCATACCTCTGCGCCGGCGTCTCTTTCCTGACCGCCTTCCTCTTTAGCCTACCCGGCCTCGGTGCCTCTTGCTGGCGAGTTGCTGCGGGTTTGGCACGGCGTCCCGAATGCCTTCCTGTAAAACACCATATGTATATGGTAGGTGAAGTGTCTAAAAGGGGATCCTAGTTTTTGGAGTTGGGATTTTGGTTTTTCTTACGTGTGATGCAGGGAGCAGTCCGGGATAGTCTGCCGTAATGGCCACCATGGCGACATCACAGCTCAATTGATAGAACTGCCTGTCTATCAGCTCCACGAATATTTCCGGATCTTCTTCGAGTCCGGGACCAAGGGCCCGGTCAGGGTCCTCTGGTTGTGGAGATGGGTTGTTGACCTCCCTTATAGCTTTTGGCAGTTCCTGCCATAAAATGGCAAGGTAAGTACCTACGACAAAAAATGCGGGAAGAATGGGAGTAAGGAGATATAACTCACCCAGCTTGGAGGGTTGTACATGGAGAATCCATCCCATGGCTTGATGCAGATGAACTCCTCTTCCTCTCCCTTGAACAACTCGGACAGAATTTTTGCTAAAGCAGCAGCGGAGTCCAGTCCCTTACGCCCGCAACGGGTGGCATCATCTTCCCCGTTAAAACACCATAGGGGTGCCCTCAATATTGAAGCGGCTGCACTCCCCACATTATGCATATTGACATAACTTCGATTACTATCAATCCTGATTGAGCCAGCGCTTTAATCCGGTTCATCAGGTAAAGGACTTCTTCGTTGTCTTCCTCCTGGGGGCTCCGTGGGTGCCAGCTTCGGCGTTTCTTCAGAGGAGCAATATTGAACTCAGGAAGACCCCGCTGAACAGGGTTCGGAAGAGGGACGTCCTCCATATAAAACCATTCTGAAGGCCAGTCTTCGGACGTCTTCTTCGGAGTACCGGACAGGTATCCAGTTTCAGCGATGTGCCATATTTCGGCTCCGCCCACTTGATAAAGTGACCCCTTCTGTGCGCGAGGGACGGGGCAAAATAACCTCTTCCACAGCTCGAAATGAGCCTCACAGCCCAGGAATAACTCGCAAAGGGCAACATAGCCGGCGATGTGTAATACGGACGTAGGGGTGAAATTATGCAGTTGGAGGCAGTAAAACTCCAGGAGCCCGCGGAGGAACGGATGAATTGGAAATCCGAGTCCCCTTAAAAAGTAGGGAACAAGGCACACCCACTCCCCCGTAGAGGGGCTGGGGAAGCTCTCCGCTTGCTCCCCGCCATTGTAGGTGGCGAGCCCGGCTCGGACGGGAACCATATACGCCGGAGGGAGGAATCCCTGGGTCTGCAGTTCGACTAATCGACTGTGTGGGATGGAACATCTCTCCCAATCACCAGGCTTAGGGCTACGGGGGCGGGAGGAGGAGCTGCGGTGGTCGGCCATGTTGGAATGGATTTTTCCGAAGCGCGCTCTGATGGATTCTCGCTGTGGGAGGATGGTATGGATTGGATCTAAGAATCCCCATCCCTTTAATAGACGATTTATTTATCTGGCTAGGGGTGTGAATGTAAAAATGCCCTGGCTCCTCGTATTCATTCAACGCGTGGAGGATAGCACTTATTGGGCGCAGAAGCTAAGAAGTTCAACATTTATGGGTCCAGACACTTCTTGACAAACATTCAAAAATTGAGAAGAACCCGCCTTGCAATGCCGAAGATAATACTGTGTGCCGGACTTAACGTCATTGAAGCCTGGTTCGGGGGCTACTGAGGGAGTCTTGGATTAGGGGGTCTCCGGACAGCCGAACTATATCCTTTGGCCGGACTGTTGGACTATGAAGATACAAGATTGAAGACTTCGTCCCATGTCCGGATGGGACTCTACTTGGCGTGGAAGGCAAGCTAGGCAATACAGATATGGATATCTCCTCCTTTGTAACCGACCTTGTGTAACCCTAGCCTCCTCCGGTGTCTATATAAACCGAAGGGTTTTAGTCCGTAGGACAACATACAATCATACCATAGGCTAGCTTCTAGGGTTTAGCCTCCCTGCTCTCGTGGTAGATCTACTCTTGTAATACTCATATCATCAAGAACAATCAAGCAGGACGTAGGGTTTTACCTCTATCAAGAGGGCCTGAACCTGGGTAAAACATCGTGTCCCCTGCCTCCTGTTACCATCTGCCTTAGACGCACAGTTCAGGACCCCCTACCCGAGATCCGCCGGTTTTGACACTGACAGTAGACATCAAGCTCTTTTCTGGCGCCGTTGCCGGGGAGGCGAGTGCTTGAAGGTATATCTTTAGATCTTGCAATTGAATCTTTTTGTTTCTTGTTTTATCACTAGTTTAGTTTATAAAAGAAAACTAAAAATGGAATTGAGGTTGCGTCATATGCTTCATCTTTTTAATATCTTTTGTGAAAATGCTGGAAAGGAAAATTGTGCTCAAGTGTTAGAAGAAGAATGCATTAAAATGTTTGGCACTAAATATTTGAATGATGAGCATGATTGCAATGTTGTTAGTATGAATTCTCTGAATATCCATGATGCTAATGATATGCAAAGCCACAAGCTTGGGGATGCTATGTTTGATGAAGATGATATTTTTTGTCCCCCAAGTTTTGATGAGAAAATTTATTATGATGAAAGCATCCCTCCTATCTATGATGATTATTGTGATGACACATATTCTATAAAGAATAATGATATCCATGAAACTTGTCATAATGATTTTAACTTTCAATTGGATTATGCCTCACATGATAGTTATTTTGTTAAGTTTGCTCCCACTACTATTTATGAGAAGAAATTAGCTTATGCGGAGAGTAATAAAATTTCTATGCTTGTATATCAAGGAAAGAATGCTTTATGTGATGGTTATATTGTTGAATTCATTCATGATGCTACTGAAAATTATTATGAGGGAGGAATATATGCTCCTAGGAATTGCAATAATATCAAGTTTCCTCTCTATGTGCTTAAAATCTTGAAGTTATGCTTGTTTTACCTTCCTATGCAAGTTGATTCTTGTTCCCATAAGTTGTTTTCTCACAAAATCCTTATGCATAGGAAGTGGGTTAGGCTTAAATTTGCTAGTTATATTCTTCATGATGCTCCCATTATGTTTCAGTTCCTATCTTTTATATGAGCATCATTGAAATCATCATGCCTAGCTAGAAAGGCATTAAAGAAAAGCGCTTGTTGGGAGACAACCCAATATTTATACCTACTGTTTTTGTGTGTTCACATGATTATGCTACTGAAGTAATCATGCTTTATAGCTTTTCATTTTTAATATAAGCATGATAAAATACTAACTCTTTTTGCATAGGATTAGTAAACAAATTGCCTAGGAATTCCTAATTCTCAGGATTTTTGGAGTTACAAAAGTATTTGAGAGTTACAGATTACTACAGACTGTTCTGTTTTTCATAGATTCAGCTTTCGATGCATAGTTTTCTTGTGTTCTAGTTTCTATGGCTTATATTGCTTAATATAAATTGTAGAAATGATATGGTACTGTAGGCATCATGTGATAAAAATTATGAATCTTGTCTTGATAGTACCCAAGTGGTGATTTGCTTTCTTATACTAACAGAGCTTACGAGTTTTCTGTGGAGTTTTGTGTTGTGAAGTTTTCAAGTTCTGGGTAAAGTTTTGATGGACTACGGAATAAGGAGTGGAAAGAGCCTAAGCTTGGGGATGCCCAAGGCACCCCAAGGTAATATTCAAGGACAACCAAGAGCCTAAGCTTGGGATGCCCCGGAGGCATCCCCTCTTTCGTCTTCGTTCATCGGTAACCTTACTTGGAGCTATATTTTTATTCACCAGATGATATGTGTTTTGCTTGGAGCGTCATTTTATTTTATTATTATTTGCTTGCTTCTATTTAGAGTAATGTTTTACATCTTTTAAAAAGGTCAATTATAGCCTTTACCATGCTTATTTTGCAAGTCCATATGTTGTTGTTTTAAAAACAGAAAGTTTACTGTTATGTTTTGCATATTTGTGAATAGTCAGAACATGATAAAATCTTGAAATTTTTACACAATGAGTAACAACAAATTATCTACAGTGTGGTAATTTTTGGAGTTAAAGAAGTATGATTCTTCTTGCATTCTTTACAGACTATCATGTTTAGAGAGATTGCTGTTATGATTGCATTGTTTGCATATGTTTGCTTGTTTAATGATTCTATTTGATGATAGGAGTATTAAATATGCAGAAGCATTTAGTATGAAATGTCAAATTATAATTTTAGTGATTTTCTACAGTAGAGAATGATGAGGTTTAGCATGGATTCATACTAACATATCTCACGAGGTCCTGTTGAGTTTGGTGTGGATGAAGTTTTTAATATTTAGGGAAACCGCGATATGAATGGAATTAAGGAGACACACAAGCTCAAGCTTAGGGATGCACAAGGCATGCCTAGTCAATATTTCGAGAAGTCTCAAGCATCTAAGCTTGGGGATGCCCCGGTTGGCGTCCCACCTTTCTCCTTCAACAACTATCGGTCAGTTTGGTTGAGCCTAAGTTTTTGCTTCTTCACATGATATGTGCTATAGTTGCAATGTAATTTTATTTTGTTTTGCTTGTTGTTTGAATAAAATACCAAGATCTGAAATTCTTAAATGTTAGAGAGTCTTCACATAGTTACATAATTATTTGACTACTCATTGATCTTCACTTATATCTTTTGGAGTAGTTTGTCATTTGCTCTAGTGCTTCACTTATATATTTTTAGAGCATGGCGATAGTTTTATTTTGAAGAAATTGTTGAACTCTCATGATTTCCTTATATCCTTTTGAGAGTCTTTAAACATCATGATAATTTGCCTTAGTTATGAATTTAGTCCTAATATGATATGCATCCAAGAGGTATATAATAAAAACTTTCATATAAAGTGCATTGAATACTATGAGAAGTTTGATTCCTTATGATTGTTTTGAGATATGAAGATGGTGATATTAGAGTCATGCTAGTGAGTAGTTGTGAATTTGATAAATACTTGTGTTAAGGTTTGTGAGGCCCGTAGCATGCATGTATGGTGAACCATTATGTAACGAAGTTGGAGCATGAGATATTTTTTGATTGTCTTCCTTATGAGTGGCGGTCGGGGACGAGCGATGCTCTTTTCCTACCAATCTATCCCCCTAGGAGCATGCACGCAGTACTTTATTTCGATAGCTAATAGACTTACTTTATTTCGATAGCTAATAGACTTTTGCAATAAGTATGTGAGTTCTTTATGACTAATGTTGAGTTCATGGATTATATGCACTCTTATCCTTCCACCATTGCTAGCCTCTCTAGTACCGCGCAACTTTTGTCGGTACCATAAACCTACTACATGCCTTCCTCAGAACAACCACCATACCTACCTATTATGGCATTTCCGGAGCCATTCTGAGATATATTGCCATGCAACTTTCCACCGTTTCGTTTATTATGACACGCTTCATCATTGTCATATTGCTTTGCATGATCATGTAGTTGACATCGTATTTGTGGCAAACCCACCTTTCATAATTCTTTCATACATGTCACTCTTGAGTCACTGCACATTCCAGTACACCATCGGAGGCATTCATATAGAGTCATATTTTGTTCTAAGTATCGAGTTGTAATTCTTGAGTTCTAAGTAAATAAAAGTGTGATGATCTTCATTATTAGAGCATTGTCCCATGTGAGGAAAAAAATAGAAAGGACAAAAAAAGAGAAGGCCCAAAAAACAAAAAACAAAAAATGAGAGAAAAAGAGAGAAGGGGCAATGCTACTATCCTTTTACCACACTTGTGCTTCAAAGTAGCACCATGATATTCATGATAGAGAGTCTCCTATGTTGTCACTTTCATATACTAGTGGGAACTTTTCATTATAGAACTTGGATTGTATATTCCAATGATGGGCTTCCTCAAATGCCCTAGGTCTTCATGAGTAAGCAAGTTGGATGCCCACCCACTTAGTTTTGTTTTTGAGCTTTCATACACTTATAGCTCTAGTGCATCTGTTACATGGCAATCCCTACTCACTCACATTGATATCTATTGATGGGAATCACGGTAGCCCTTTGATACGCCTAGTTGATGTGAGACTATCTCCTTCTTTTTGTCTTCTCCACAACCACCATATTCTATTCCACCTACAGTACTATGTCCATGGCCCGCGCTCATGTATTGCGTGAAAGTTGAAAAAGTTTGAGAACATCAAAAGTATGAAACAATTGCTTGGCTTGTCATCGGGGTTGTGCATGATTTGAATATTTTGTGTGATGAAGATGGAGTATAGCCAGACTATATGATTTTGTAGGGATAAGCTTTCTTTGGCCATGCTATTTTGAGAAGACATAATTGCCTTGATAGTATGCTTGAAGTATTATTGTTTTTATGTCAATATTAAAATTTTGTTTTGTATCCTATGGAACTGAATATTTTTGCCACAATAAAGAGAGATAACATTGATAAATATGTTAGGTAGCATTCCACATCAAAAATTCTGTTTTTTATCATTTACCTACTCGAGGATGGGCAGGAATTAAGCATGGGGATGCTTTATACGTCTCCAACGTATCTATAATTTTTGATTGTTCCATGCTATTATATTATCCATCTTGGATGTTTTATAAGCATTTATATGCTATTTTATATGATTTTTGGGACTAACCTATTAACCCATAACCCAGTGCCAGTTTCTATTTTTTCCTTGTTTTTGAGTTCTACAGAAAAGGAATACCAAACGGAGTCCAATTGACGTGCCAATTTTTGATGATTTCTTATGGACCAAAAGAAGCCCCCGAAGTAAAAGAATTGGGCCAGAAGAGTCCTGAGCCATCCACAAGGGTGGAGGGCGTGCCCTACCCCCTGGGCTCGCCCCCCTATCTCGTGGATGACTCGGAGACCCCCCTGACGTGAGACATACACCAAGAATTCCTATAAATACAGAACCCCCCAAAAAGAAACCTAGATCGGGAGTTCCGCCGCCGCAAGCCTCTGTAGCCACCAAAAACCAACCGGGGCCCTGTTTTGGCACCCTGCCGGAGGGGGAATCATCACCGGTGGCCATCTTCATCATCCTGGCGCTCTCCATAATGAGGAGGGAGTAGTTCACCCTCGGGGCTGAGGGTATGTACCAGTAGCTATGTGTTTGATCTCTCTCTCTCTCTCTCGTGTTCTTGATATGGCACGATCTTGATGTACCGCGAGCATTGCTATTATAGTTGGATTTTATGATGTTTCTCCCCTTCTATCTCTTGTAATGGATTGAGTTTTCCCTTTGAAGTTATCTTATCGAATTGAGTCTTTAAGGATCTAAGAACACTTGATGTATGTCTTACATGTGCTTATTTGTGGTGACAATGGGATATTCACGTGATCCACTTGATGTATGTTTTGGTGATCAACTTGCGAGTTCTATGACCTTGTGAACTTATGCATAGGGGTTTGCACACGTTTTCATCTTGACTCTCCGGTAGAAACTTTGGGGCACTCTTTGAAGTTCTTTGTGTTGGTTGAATTGATGAATCTGAGATTGTGTGATGCATATCGTATAATCATACCTGCAGATACTTGAGGTGACATTGGAGTATCTAGGTGACATTAGAGTTTTGGTTGATTTGCATCACGCGGAGATCAATGAGATTGATAGAATCGGAACGTAGATCAACACCGTGGAGATATGATTTCCGCAGTGCTGAAATCCGTTGGAGCGATCTCGGTAAAATGGCTGTAACTTTTGCATATGAACTCCGATTTTGCTCCACGACCTGTCAAGCTGAAGCTAATGAAAAGTTGAATCAGCAATGAAATTTTGGAACAGGATTTCAGAGCTTTTGGCTAGGCTAAAATTCGCTTGGAAAATAGAGCTTCGGGAGGTTTTATCTTCGGCGGTAGACCGTCTGACTCATTTTTGCAGGGAATGACTGTGATTTGGTATATCCCATGAATGTTGCTTGTTCATTATTGTTTCATGACCTGCGTGTCATGAGTGCGGCAACCGGCAGGAGCCATATGGTTGTCCCATTATTGCATTAATGATCTGCGTGTCAACATGAGAAGCCATGTAATGTAACTTACTTTTAGTAGCTATTAGTTTGTAATATCATAGTATCTTATGTTACACTTGGAGGTTGACACCATGGCATGGAGATGGAGATCACCATGAGGACAACCATGCATGGAGATGACCATGGGCAGACTGCTCACATGGAGACGGAGATCACCATGCGCTGGCAAAGGGGCTATACCATATCACACATATATAAATTGCCTGTGAAAGGTTATCCCTTTTATGCACCCTTATTTTGCATGGTAGATGTTTTAAGTAGGGTGATCCCTCAAAGAATGTTAAGTTTAAATGACTCCCCAATTTCTGCACCTTCACATGTCAAGTATATTTAGTGGTGGGCCTATAAAATTAGGGTGCCACTAGATCTCCTTGAAGTGATGGGTTTGTGTCGGACACTTACACGCGAAGCATTGGTTGACTTGTCGTGGCTATCAAAACAGTTTTGGGCCACGAGGCATAGGAGTTGGCGTGGCATGAGATGTCCCCAACAACAAGAGTCGTATGGAGATACGATTAGCAAGAGTTGCTTACCGAGTGATCTTGTCTTCTAGAGGTGATGCAAAAGCTCACTAGTTGACATGTTGATCTTGGATCTTGAATCACTAAGTATCAACCGAGGGATGTTGATTTTAGTGGGAGTAATGATCTTATGTTCAATATGAATTACTCTTCATGAATACATGTCTTAGTGTTTTGCATATTTCTGTTGCAGATCAATGACACCACCTGCTCAAGTTACTCCTTTTGCGTTGAAATCAATCCTGGAAAAAGATAAATTGAATGGAACAAACTTTAACACCTAGTATGGAAACCTGAGAATTGTTCTTAGGCATGAGAAAAAGGAACAAGTTCTAGAGAATCCTCTTCCAGAGGAACCTGCCGATAATGCTAATGCCACAACTAGGAATGCCTACCACAAACTTGTTGATGAATCAAACGAGATCAGCTGTCTCATGCTGGCTTCTATGGAGCCCGATCTGCAGCACCAGTTCGAAAATATTGAGGCTTTCGATATGATCGAGAATCTCAAGAGCATGTTCCAAATGCAGGCTAGGACTGAAAGGTTCAATGTCTGGCGATCCTTGATGGATTGTAAGCTGAAAGAGGGTGATCCACTAAGCCCGCATGTGATCAAGATGATTGGGTACATGCAAGCTCTGGATCGGTTGGGCTTCCCACTTGGGGATGAGTTGTCCACAGATACAATTCTGGGTTCTCTTCCGGATAGCTATGGACCGTTCATCTCAAGCTACCATATGCATGGGATGGAAAAGTAGCTCACTGAATTGCATGGGATGCTCAAAGTGGCAGAGCAAGATATCAATAAAGGTACGCATCGTCAAGTGTTGATGGTGCATAACTCGGCTAAGTTCAAGAAGAGCTGGTCCAAGAAAAAGGCTAAGACAAAGGGAAAGGAGAAGGAGGCAACTCCAACTGCAGCCACTGCGCCTAAGTCAGGGACGGCTTCGGGGAGTATTTGCTTTCATTGCAACGAACCCGGACACTGGAAAAGGAACTGCAGCAAGTGGCTTGCCGAGAAGGGTAAGAAGACTGGAAGTATGACTTGTTCTTCAGGTACACTTGTTTTATATGTTATAGACATTTATCTTGCTGATGTTCCTAGTAGCTCTTGGGTATATGATACCAGATCGGTTGTTCACATATGCAACTCGATGCAGGGGCTAAGCAGAACTAGGAATGTCGCAAGAGGAAAAGATGACATGCACCTTGGGAATACAGCAAGAGTTGCTGCATTGGCCGTCAGCACTATGCAACTTAATTTACCTTCAGGATTTGTAATGGAACTTGATAATTGTTATTATGTTCCTACTTTGAGTCAAAACATTATTTTAGCCTCATGTTTGATGAGACAAGGTTATGAATTCAGTATTAAGCACAATGGTTGTTCTATTTACTTGAATAATATGTTTCATGGCTTTGCACCTATTGTGAATGGGTTATTTATCCTAGATCTTGAAGGTGAATCTGTATATAACATAAATGTCAAGAGGCATAAGCCTAATGAGATAAACCCGACTTACATCTGGCATTGTTAACTAGGACACATTAATCAAATGTGCATGAAGAAGCTCCATGATGATGGAATTCTAACTTGGTTTGATTTTGAATCATTCGAGACATGCAAGTCTTGCCTACTCGGCAAGATGACTAACACTCCTTTTGCAAAGAGTTTCGAGAGGGCGTCTGAGCTGCTGGAACTTATACATAGTGATGTATGTGGACCAATGAGCACGACAGCCAGAGGTGGTTTCCAATACTTCATGACTTTTATTGACGACTTGAGTAGATATGGATATGTCTAATTGATGAGGCACAAGTCAGAAACTTTTGAAAAGTTCAAGGAGTTTCAGAATGAAGTGGAAAATCAACTCGACAAGAAAATCAAACTTCTGCAATCTGATCATGGCGGTGAGTATATGAGCCAGGAGTTTTATGATCATCTTAAGAGTCGTGGAATAGTTCCACAACTGACTCCTCCAGGCATGCCACCGAGAGAAAATGGCATGTCAGAACGGAGGAATCAGACACTGTTAGACATGGTCCGATCAATGAAGAGTCAGTCGGTTTTACCCTTGTCATTTTGGGGATACGCTCTAGAAACTGCAGCTTTCACACTAAACAGGTACCATCTAAGTCCGTAGATAATACACCATATGAGATACGGACTGCGAAAAGTCACAATTTGTCTTTTCTGAAAGTTTGGAGATGTGAAGCATATGTCAAGCAACTCTAGTCAGACAAGCTCACACCCAAATCAGACAAGTGCATATTCGTGGGATATCCAAGGGAAACCTCGGGATATTACTTCTACAATCGTGAAGAGGGCAAAGTGTTTGTCACTCGACATGGAGTTTTCCTTGAGAAAGAGTTTCTCAATCAGAAGGCTAGTGGGAGGACAGTCCGACTCGAAGAAATTTGAGAACCACGTGGGGACGTTCCGGTAGGTGATACTGTCACACCGGAGTTAGTCAGGGGACCCGTAGTGGAGTCAACACCGGTTCCCCGGAGGTCGGAAAGATTGTGTAATTTGCATGACTGCAATGTGTTGTTCTTGGAGAACAACGAGCCGACTACATATGCGGAAGCAATGGAGAGCCTTGATTCCGAGTTATGGCTTGAGGCCATGAGATCCGAATTAAAGTCCATGGATGACAATCAAGTTTGGAACTTGGTTGATCTGCCAGATGGCGTTCGAGCCATTGAGTGCAAGTGGATCTTTAAGAAGAAAACTGATATGTACGGAAATGTAACAATCCATAAGGCTCTACTTGTCGCTAAAGGTTGCCGACAAGTTCAAGGAGTTGACTACGATGAGACTTACTCACCGGTAGCGATGACTAAATCAATTCGGATCATTCTTGCTATAGCGGCATATTTCGACTATGAGATATGGCAGATGGATGTCAAAACGGCTTTCCTTAATGGAAATTTAACCAAGGATGTGTACATGACACAGCCCGAGGGTTTGGTTAATCCAAAGAAGTCTAGCATGGTATGCAAGCTTCAGAGATCCATTTATATATTAAGGCAAGCATCTTGGAATTGGAACATTCATTTTAATGAAGCGATCAAAGAGTTTGGCTTCATCAAGAATGACTATGATCATTGTGTATTCAATAAGGTCAGTGGGAGCTCAGTTGCATTTCTGATCTTATATGTGGATGACATATTATTGATTGGAAATAATGTTCAAATGCTTGAATTCGTCAAGGACTCGTTGAAAAACAGTTTTTCTATGAAGGACTTGGGAGAAGCAGCATATATTTTGGGAATCAAGATCTATAGAGATAGATCGAGAAGGCTTATTGGATTAAGCCAGAGTGCGTATATTGACAAGGTGTTGAAGCGGTTCAACATGCAAGATGCCAAGAAGGGTTTCTTGCCCATGTCACATGGCATTAGTATTAGCAAGACTCAGAGTCCTTCGACTCCTGATGAGCGAAGATGCATGGATGGGATTCCATATGCTTCGGCTGTTGGGTCCATCATGTATGCTATGGTATGCACTCGTCCCAATGTTAGCTTTGCTCTTAGCATGGTGGGCAGATACCAAGCTGATCTAGGTGAGAGTCACTGGACTGCGGTTAAGAATATCCTTAAGTACTTGAGAAGGACTAAGGATATGTTCCTAGTTTATGGAGGTGAGAATGAGCTCGTTGTGAAGAGTTACACTGATGCTAGTTTCCAAACCGATAGGGATGATAGTCGATCACAATCTTGGTTTGTGTTCATTCTGAACGGAGGAGCAGTGAGCTGGAGGAGCTCCAAGCAAGATACGATAGCTGATTCTACAACAGAGGCCGAGTACATTGCGGCTTCTGAAGCTGCAAAAGAAGGTGTTTGGGTGAAGAATTTCATTTCTGATCTTGGTGTGGTTGAGGGTCCGTCTAAGCCATTGGACCTCTATTCTGATAATAGTGGTGCCATTGCACAAGTCAAGGAACCACGAAACCATCATAAAACCCAGCACATACTCAGGAGTTTTAACCTTATTCGCGACATTGTCGAAAGAGGTGATGTAAACATATGCAAGGTACACACAGATGCAAATGTTGTTGATCTGTTGATGAAGCTCTCCCACGACCAAAGCATGAGGCGCACATGAGCTCCATGGGCATACGATGCATAAATGACTGACTCTAGTGCAAGTGGGAGACTGTTGGAGATATGCCCTAGAGGCAATCATGTGATGATGATATTTCCATATGTATTCATGAGTCCTTTGTATTGTCCTTGAACATCATCAATGATATGTATCAATAAGTATGTGACTTGTTTGTGGGACTATGTATGGTATGATGATTGTTCTAATGGTCCCTAGTTGATAAGGTTATATAGACACATATCCTTGACTAGTATATGACTCGGTTGATGACTATGTTTCACAAGTCATGTGCATGGAGATGCTAAACAGATAGTATGGACTCGGGGATGGAGATCACCGAGTCGGACATAACCACTTTGAGACGTGGCGAGATATAGTAATCTGTTAGTCTCAAGTACAATTTCTATGACTATGTCCTAGACCTGAGGTCCTCACATGTTCTCGGGATGGGGAACGACTCACTTAGGGTCTATCAAATGCTACTCCGTAGCTGGGTAGTTATAAAGGTAGCTTTCGGGTGAGTCGTGAGACATGGTTGACCAAGATGGGATTTGCCCCTCCTATTTGGAGATATATTCTCTGGGCCCTCTCGAGTGATCAGATTTGGAAAGCATGGCCATGCAACTTGGGTTAAGTGTTAACCCAGTTTGGGAATCTGTATCATGCGTTCAAGAAGAGAGGTCGAGCTATCACAAGGGTGACAACTACTCACCTTGAGCTTGACAACAAATATCGTGAGGCAAAAGGAATGTTGCATATGACACATTGTCGAGGTTCGTCAAACGACTTTACGCACACATGGGAGTTGGCACGTTCTGCTAGGAGCCGCTACCAACTGTCGACTCTGGTCGTGTCCATGTGTAGGTGAACCTATAGGGTCGCACACTTAAGGGGCTGCAGCCCATTCAGATTGGATCCGAGTGGAAAATGGATGTGGACTCCTAGTGGGCTCAAGTGTTGAGCCCACCTCAGAGGTCTATATAAAGGGGAGTTGGCACACCACTTAGGGTTAATCCTTTCGAACCCTGATTAGCCACCGCCACTCCCCATGCCCATGCCGCGTGACCGGACCTTGCAGTCCGCCGCTCGACACTGCCCCCCGTACGTGTGGATACCTTGGAGGCATCGCATCTACGATGCTTGGACGAACCGTTCGAGGGAACCGTGAGGTGCCGTTCGCGGGAGATCGCCATTCGTGGGTCTTCGCTATTCGCGGGATATCAACAACATGAGGAGGAGACGGGCCGAGAGATCGACTACACGCATCACCAACTGTACTTCTGCTGCGGTGACTGCGCGTCTAGTGCTAAATCGGATCTCGTAATCTATTTCCAACAGCATGATCTTGCGTGCGCGGTAGAAAATTTTATTTGGCGCTAGCGTAGCATACCACGTGTTCCAACAACAACCGACCCCCACATGATTGGCATTCTATTTCGCGCCTCGAGGTTTGGAAGGTGAATGACGGGGTTATTAATCAGACACGGTTCTGTATTGGAAACCATCAGCTATTATGTTCACACACTGATTCTAATGCGGGGATCGTGTGTAATTCAAACTACAATACTCGTAAATTCCGTTGGCTAGTGTCAGGACCCCGATTCCAAGTCACATCGATCTAGCCGGTAACACCTCATATCACTTTGCGGCCTCACGCACGGTATTCCCACGGGTGTCGCCTTACCATGGCTCGGGACCGTTTGCGCCTTTTGGCTCATGTATATGATAGTGTCGCTAGCATCCATATGACAGAGAACCCGAGCCGACATGACTAGTCGTGAACCCAAAGTGGCACTAACTTACAGGGACAGGCATACATGAAGCAACATCGAGCATGTCGGTCAGCAGCGTGCGAATCCGGGCTGCAGCACTGGGCTAACAGGACTCCGGGAACCCGGGCTGTAGCAGGCTAGGCAGGACTCCGGATGTCACTGCGTGACATTTCCCCGAAGGGACAGACACAGGAACAAAGTGAATCACATGCCGGCCAGTCAAGTGCTCCGGAGCAGTAGTGCTGGGCTAGCAGGACTCTGGTGAACCGGGCTATAGCAGACTACTATGGTTCATGGAAGCACAAGACTACATTTCCCCATAAGAGAGGCTACCAAGGATAAACGACTAGGTTGTCGGATCCCACACATACCAAGCATTTCAGTCATACACACAATATGCTCAATATGTGCAATACAACATGGCATCACAACAAGACTCTACGACTCAGAGTATTTATTCATTAGACTCTGAGGAGCGAGATATTACAAACATGGGTCTCATGACCCAACATACAGAGCATACACGCAACAAGCACATGCAGAAGCTTAACTTGTCTGAGTACAGAAAACTACAAATGAAGAAGGCTCAGAAGCCTGACTATCTACAAGACCCTCCCAAGGGTACACGATCGTAGCTGAGGTAACAAGCTAAACGTCGAAGTCCACGTGGAACTACCAGAGAGACTGAAGTCTCTCTACAAAACATAAATTAAGCAAACGTGAGTACAAATGTACCCAGTAAGACTTACATCAGAACTATCTACATATGCATCGGTATCAACAAAGGGGGTGGTGGAGTTTAACTGCAGCAAGCCAGCTTTGACTCGGTGGCTAACCTGAACTACGACTGCAAGTAACTCTTTTGAGGTGGCGCACACGAGTCCACAAATTCACCATATCAATACACCACTATGGATCCGCTCCCGTCTCCCTTCGAGAACGCCATCCATAGCACTCACGCTTGTCTTGCGCATTTTAGAGTATCCACTTTCACTTGTCTATGAACTATGCAAGGGGTCCAAGTTTCCATATCCGAGGAATCCGGCTATTCGAATAGATAATGATAACCCTGCAGGGGTGTACTTCTTCACACACGCTCTCGCCACTTATCGCCCTGTACACGTCATGTACCTCGGCAACCTTCAAGCGGAAGCCGGGCGAGGGAGTCGGCCACGACCTGACTAACCAACAAGTCTCTAGTCTAGGTTTATCGCCTATTCGGGTTCCATCCGCAAGGAGATCCGGCCGGGGTGTCGCTCACGGCCCCAAACAATGTGTGCAGGGTTCCCAAGCCCACCATCCGGGTGCCACTTGGTACACCATGCCACTGTGCTTAGTCTGTCCCAAGCCCACCTGTACCGGGTGCCACTTGGTAGACTACTAACACTACCTACAAACATCAGAAACTAGTTGCAACTCCTGGACAGAGATCAGGTTGACTAATAAGCCGAGAGGGGCACTTAAGCATTCCAATGCGTGGTAGTAACTGTTCATGGATCACAAACACAGAACTCAGTTTCTGAGGACGGCTGCAATGAGACAACCCACCATGTACTCCTACATGGCCTCTCACCGCTACCTTTACCAAATCGTGTTCACACACTTAGCTCACACACAGTAGGACATGTTCAACACCAATCCAATTCATCCCCGACGAATCAGACCTGACTCAACTCTAAGCAGTAGCAGGCATGACAAACAAGGATGAATGAGTAGGCACATCAGGTCTCAAACAACTCCTACTCATGCTAGTGGGTTTCATCTATTTACTGTGGCAATGACAGGTCATGCAGGGGAAAGGGGTTCAGCTACCGCAGCATGTAACCATTGAAACGTTGTTTTCCTAATGCAGTAAAAGAGAGCAGGAGCGAGAGTGGGATTGTATCGGAATGAACAAGGGGTTTTTGCTTGCCTGGCACTTCTGAAGATAGTATAGTTCTTCATCGGTGTCATTGATCACATCGTCGGAACCACATCTATCGAGAGGGGACAAACACCGGCAACTGAGAAAGAACTCAATCAACACATGACGATATGCAACAATATGATGCATGCTATGACATGGCAATATGAATGTGTTTTGGGCTAATGCAAGCTAGAACATATTGAAATGAGTCCAGTTGAACCAAGGATTCAAATGCAAACCCATTTTATGAAGTCATATTAGTGCATTAACTTGTTTCACCTAAACAGCAAGGTTAAAGTGTTCTAACATGAATGAAACTAGCATAAATGGATAGATTGGATTTTTCTGATAATTTTTCATATATAATTTATCTTATTTGGAGTTATAGATAATTTTCTATGATTTTTAGAAGTTTTGGGCATTTTTGGAATTTTCTAATTACTTTAAATCCAGAAAATCAATTACTGCATCAGCATTGCGTCTGGGTGACGTCAGCAGGGTCAACAGGCTGGTCTAGGTCAAACCTGACCAGTGGGGCCCACTGGTCAGTGACCCAGAACAGGCTAGTGACACAGACAGGTGGGGTCCGGTCAACAGGTGACGTGGCCAGGTTAAACTGACCTGTGGGGCCCTTGTGGTTAGTTAAACCTAAACAGAAACTAAATCAGGTTAATTAGAGAGTGGGGCCCATCCGTCAGTGAGCTGGGGTTAGTTTAGTGGCATCATTAGCCACTAAAGATGGTGCCACGTCGCCACGGCCGGGGTTAAGCCGCCGGCAACGTCCAGAGACGGCGGCGATGCTCGGGTTTTGCTTTCCGGCGACCATATGGGCGGCGAAGTGCGTCTACACGACGAGGAGGCTCATCCGCGTCGGGTGGTGCACGCAGCAGCAGCTCCGGTGGCCTAGGTCGACGGCGGCGGCAACTTGCGCGGCGTCCGAAGTTCGGGTGCGGATGGTGTCGATGCTACGGTGCACAAGAGGAGACGACGAAGAGTGCTACGTGCTCTTGGGAGTGTGCTGAGCGCGCTGATGGGCTCGGACGCGAGCTACAGCAGCTGTGGCGCAGCGGCAACCCGGCGGCGAGGAGCTCTCAGGTGTGGCAGCAGGCATGGCTAGAGCTCGAGCGTGAGGGGGGGAATAGGGGGGAAAGAAGGCGGGGCTCACGGCGAATCTTCTGGTGCGGACGGCGAGCTCGGGGAGGTCCCGTAGCCGGCGAATCGATGACAGCGGTGGTCGGCCCCCGAGGATGAGGACGACAGCGATGACGAGGTTGAAGGGCTCCCGGGCTTGTTTTGTTCTTCTCGTTGACGTGCGGATCCGCGACGGAGCCTAGGGATACGGTGGGAGGTCAGGCGAGCTCGGTGGGTGCATTGGCAGCGAGCGGCGGCGACGGCGGCTCTCTGTTCGGGCGAAGAACGAAGAGGAAGAGGGGAAAATGGCCAGGGAAGAAGGGGGGGGGTCAGCACGGCCTCGTCCATGTCTCCTGGGCGCGGGGTTGGGTGGAAGGAGGCATCGACACGGCGAAGCAGGAGGTGGCCGGGGCGCGCCTGCGTGCATCGGCCACGCGCCCCCGTCCCTCTGGCAAGAGGAAGACGACACGAGGAGGTGGGCTAGGCTGGCCGACTGGGCCGGCCAGGTGGGCTGCAAGTGAGACCTGGTGAGTCCTTCTCTCTCTCTCTCTTTTATTTATGTTTTCTATTTATTTTGATCTATTTTGAGTTAGTAAAAATACTAACTCATTTTGTAAAATCCTGACAAAAATTGTGGGCACTATTTGAATTATTTCCAACAGCCCCCAATTGTTTTCAGAAGTATTGAAGCATTTAAAATATTTATAGGCATTAAATGCTCCAATTCAAATACAATATGATTTAACTCAAAAATCCATAAATGTCCAAGAAATATGCTCATCATTTTTGGCAGAGGTTTTCACCTTTATCATAAATCATGAACATTTTCGAAGGGCATTTTGGCTTTATGGAAATGATTTTATGTTGAACCTATTTGATTTGATCTGGTGCTAGGGTTTGATCAATCCCCATTTCAATTTCAAAAGAATTTAAACATGATGCAACACGTGACTAGCTAGCTCACAGCATACCAGAACTAGGGATGTGACAGTTGGCGTGTGTAATGTTCCCATCGATCAAGATTCCGGCCGCCAATAAATACTACCTTTCTCACGTCCTCCCGCCAGCATTCTCATCTACATCCTCCCCTCGCTCGCCCTCCCTCTCTCTCTCTCAAAGAAATGCCATGGGCACCGTCGATCTGCCCACGTGTCGACGAGGAGTCGCCGCCCCCCGAGGATGCTCAGTTGAAGAGCAGCGACGAGGAGGACCCCTACGCGCCGCTGGACGAGGCTACGCCGGACCCCCAACTTTGGATTGGTTTTGGGGCCAGTACAATCTTTGTCTGTGGAAGTCAATGCTGCCGGTTGAGAAAGCCAGGCAAGTGGCGTTTAAGAAGGAGATGGCGGAGGAGGAAGCCAGGTACCAGCCGGCCTATGAAGCCCGTGATGCCGCCTAGAAAAAGGAGGCGGTGGAGCTTTGGGGGCGGGCCCATCGTCATGCGGAGGAGGTGTACGAAGACGGGTACTTCGTGAGGAAGGTCAGGGCGCTAGGCGCCTCATCGCTGCATGGAGGTGGGCCGATAAGCTCCAGCGTGCCACCGACAAGGAGCTATGGTGGGCGCCCAACGAACTAGCAAGATCGTTCACGGTCATCCGCCAGCAAGAGGCAGATTGGTACGTCAAGCGCTGCGAAGCGGAGGAGGCGGAGTACTGCCTCCTCACTGGGAAGACGTCGCCCACCAGGGAGCTGCTGGCAAGGGGATGCCGGAATACTAGCCCCAGGAGGGATTATTAGTTTTATTACTGTTCGTTTTCAATTTTATGCATTGTACCTAGTAGTTAAGCATCATCACCTATATGTGATGATATTATATATATATATATATATATATTCTATGATCAACTAATGAACAATTAATATATATATATGTATGTATTATGAATTCCATGTTCTATCTATTTTTGTACACTAATTTGAATCTAGCTATTATCATCCACATATATAGAATGGAAAGCATATACACACACATTGAAACAGAACATATAAGAACGGAAAACAGAGTACACACATTGAAACAGAGCAATAAACAGGGAAATCCTATGATTGATGTCAATACATAGCTATCCACGTCGAAACGACTCAATAAAATAAAACGCATCCATGAGACCATGACGAGCAGCCCTGGCCTATGGTAGTTCTTGGTTGTACCTGAACTCATGCAGACATTTGTCCAAGTGGTCGACACGCTCGCGGTACATCTGGAGCGTGATCTCGAGCTCCAAGTTGGCTATTTCATCGGAGATCGCCAACTCGAGGATGCGACGGCCATGTTCCTCTATTGCGCCCAGGTGGACACCTGGGCCAAGGAGGTGGTCGAGCCTACCGACCAGCTTGTTGGCATCGAGTGGGCCATAGACAAGGCGAACGGCGCAACCCATGTGAATGGCGCGGCCGGCCTCTGGTGTAAGTACGTCGCAGAGGGCCTCTACCCACTCTTGGCGAGGAATGGGGGTACTGAAGGGACGTGTACATAGCTTCGACGCCGTGTCGACAGTGGGCAAGCACTGATGGATTCACTCTTGTTGTGCGGCACGCAGCGCCTCTCGCTCTGTGGTGCTCCAACGGTATCAGCGTGCAGCGAGCCGCAACCTATCAGCGCGGACACGCCTAGCTTGCTCTGTGGCGCGCCATCGATCATGTTGTGCAGCAAGATGCAGCCTATCAGCGCTGACATGCCTATCTTGATCTACGGCGCTGAAGCGCCATGCGCCAAGGGTCTACTCAACCCTGGCGATGACGTGCATCACGGCGTCGTCCATCGCGTTGCCAGGGAGCGCCTTGTCGTCGACGGGCGTTTGCGCCTTCTCGTTTTCTCGTCGACGAGGTTGATGGCAGATATGACGCTTTGGTGGGTTGGCATGCTTGGAAAAGGTGGATGCGCTACAGGCTACGCTTGTTGCCTCCGTGCGTTGCGCGCCGCCTAGGTTTATGCGCAATATCGCTGGGTGGTGGGAAACTGGTGAGGAAATGGCGGGAAATGGTGGCGTGTTCATAAAATGCCATCAATTAATCGAAACTTAGCTTAGAAGGAACATCGAGCTAGCACAAGAAGTAGATGATAATCAGATGATCGTTTATCCTAGTTAATTATGCATGTAATAGTTTACTTTGGTGTGTGGAAATGTCATGTGTGTATTAGACACCTATGTAATTGGATGTTTGCCGCGTATTACACACATCTTGTTTATGTGAAATGTTTCTGTTCTCTTGTCTCAAGACAAACAGTTTATCGGAATGAACTGTATGCCCTCCATTGCACGCACCTTGATCTAGTTGAACCGTTTCTGTTGCGTTGCCTAATCAAAAACAGTTCATCCGAGTGAACCGTCTGCCGTATATTGCACACACCTTGATCTGGCTGACCGTTTCTTTTGTGTTGCCTAATCACAAACAGTTCATCCGAGTGAACCATATGCTGTATATCGCACACATCTTCATATGGCTGGCCGTTTCTTTTGTTCCTCCTCATCGCAAACGGTTCATTGAACTGAACCGTATGCCCACACACGCAACTAAAATCTGAACCGTGTTTTATGCATCCTCCATCGCAAATGTTTTGCACCTTTTTTGATGGTTTTTACACCACCGTTTGCGATTATTGCATCACACACAGTTTTGTCGAAGGGTCTCTGGTCGTAGTGTCGTGTTAGCAGCATCCTGCAATAGTGCTAGAGGGGGGTGAATAGGCAACTAACATTTTTTAAATTTTCTTGACCAAATTAAACATAGCATCAAAATAGGTTTTCTAGATGTACAACTAGGTGAGCAACCTATATGATGCAACAAGAACTAGCACACAAGCAAGCAAGGAATACAACACAACAAAAGCTTGCACAAGTAAAGGTATGAGATAACCAAGAGTGGAGCCAGTGGAGACGAGGATGTGTTACCGAAGTTCATTCCCTTTGAGAGGAAGTACGTATGGGCTGTAGTTCCGCCAGATCGGTACTACCTGATAACCCGCAAGTATAGGGGATCAATTGTAGCCTCTTTCGACAAGTAAAAGTGTCGAACCCAATGAGGAGCTAAAGGTAGAACAAATATTCCTTCAAGTTTTATCGACCACCGATACAACTCTACGCACACTTGACGTTCGCTTTATCTAGAACAAGTATAAAACTAGAAATACTTTGTAGGTGTAACGGGATAGGTTTGCAAGAATATAAAGAGCACGTGAATAAAAACTAGGGGCTGTTTTAGGTAAAGAAGCAATAAAGTTAGTATAGCGAGTGTGGAAAAGTGGTGGTAGGAGTTGCGAAATTTTCCCTAAGCAATTGACTACTTTACTAGACCGATAGCAAGTTTTATGTGGGAGACGCCACTGCTAGCATGTCATCCATGACTTGGTATTCTATGCACTTATGATTGGAACTATTAGCAAGCATCCGCAACTACTAACGTTCATTAAGGTAAAACCCAACCATAGCATTAAGATATATTGGTTCCCTTTCAATCCCGTATGCATCAATTTCTATGCTAGGTTGAATCTTCTGTTACTCTTGCCCTCCAATACATAGTCCTATCAACATACAACTAACCCTATGGTGTGATCCACGCGCGCGCTCATATGATGGGCACCAAAGGACAACAACATAACCACAAGCAATTTAAACCGATCATATTAATTCACCAATTACCGATAGGACAATGAAAATCTACTCGAACATCATAGGATGGCAACACATCATTGGATAATAATAGGAAGAATAAAGCACCATGTTCAAGTTGAGGGTACAGCGGGTTGCGGGAGAGTAGACCGCTCTAGATAGATGGGGAAGGTGATGAAGATGTTTGTGAAGATGACGGAGGTGTTGGTGTAGATCGCCGTCACACGATGATGGCCTCTGCGGCGCTCCGGCGCCACCGGGAGAGAGGGGGAGAGAGCCCCCCTTATTCTTCTTCTTCTTCTTCTTCCTTGACCTTCTCCCGAGATGGGAGAAGGGTTTCCCTCTGGTCCATGGCCTCCATGCCGGCGGAGGGCGAGAGCCCCTCCGAGATTGGATCTGTCTCTCTGTCTCTCTTTGTTTCTGCGTTCCAGATTCTGCCCTTTCACCATTTCTTACATTCCCGGAGATCCGTAACTCCGATTGGGCTGAATTTTGGACACAATTTTTATCCAGATATTGGCTTTCTTGCGGTGAAAGAAGTGCACCAACCGCCTTATGAGGTGGCCACCACGGCCCAAGGCGCGCCTGACCCCCTGTTGCGCGCCCCCCTGCCTCGTGGCCCCCTCGGTCATCGTCTCGCATTGATTCTTCTTCCCAAAAATCACATATATTCCAAAAAAACTAGCGATGTGACCCGCACATTTGCGCGGCTAGATTTAATATACAATGTTATGTGTGGTGTTATTTTCCAGCACTTCCTTCCTCGCAACACATTATCCGATTTGATTCGTGAAGACAATATCTTTGTTGTTCGATTTGATTTGGAACACCATTAATATTTACAATAATTTCTATGTTTAATCTTTTAGTCATAATCTCTCGATGTCTTTATCCACCCAACAAACTTTTCATGGGAGTTGATCTATCAAGAATTAAACCTAACACTATCAAAGACTTTTTGTGGTCGTATGATTGCACCTATCATATTTATTGAATTCCAGTTGTTCATGCATCTTTGGATGATCATTACCTAGATGTCCCTCACTTTATGCATCACATTACCAGAAAATTCATGCCCCAAAAAGGAGAATCACGGTTGGATGATTTCCTTTCTGATTTTGTTGATGTTTTCACCAAGAATTAAGTATAACAATAATGACTCTTATCTCGAACTTGTTTTTTCTTTCTTCATTCGCCTGCGCAGTGGTTGTATATAGTATATAATCATCAAATATATGGATCTTTTTAACACTTCTTACAAAGTTTTTATAGCAGGCAGTCCTTTTTGAATTCAGATCCTTGGACTATTGATATAACATTATTTTTCTGTTGGCCCATATACTACTTCATCTATGTTTTCATCTTCTATTTTTTGTAGTGCATATCATGGTATGCTTGTATAAACTTGTACGTGCAGCTACTCGTGTGCCTAGTTTCTAAATTGTCTACATCATTGGTGCCATTCAGATCAAACTCCAATATATTTGAGTGCATGCTAGCTTGTCTACCCGTCGTCTCTTCAAAGCAAGCTTGCCTGTATGCTTTGTACAATCGAAGTCGATCGGCCCAAGCAAGGTGAAGGTCTCCAGTAAACCATAACGACGAAACTTTGTTACTCTCACTAATCTTCTCCTTAAAAGGGTTTTTTTTTCAGCATTTTGTAACCATTGTAGATGTAAAAATTTATTATATTTTCTTTATATATTTAAAAATAACATCGTTTAGAGCTTATCGGGTTTCTTTCTAGCGCAAAGATTAGCATTAAATCACCGCCATGCATATCACAGGTGATTGCAGCAACAGAGGGAAGCTCCGGGGATCACCTAATGATTGCTAGCGTGCATGAAAATGCTAGCACATCATGGTTGATGAATGTACTCCTACCATTGCATGATTAGTATGCATGGTTCTCAAAAAAAAACTAAGGACAGTTTCCACACAAACATAGTACAGTTTGGTAATGCAAAAAGTAATTTTGTACTGCTGTCGCGGGAGAGATACATTAAAATTTTATAATGTGCCGCCTCTCCTCTGGGCTGCTGCACAGCGCGGGCGATGGATGGGCTGTGGCCCATGCTATAGCCGGTTGGGGCGTAGCGTGCTTCGTCGGGACGGCGGAATCTTTCCTGCTCCTGCTCGAACGATGGAACGACGCATGAAATGTCAACAGTTTCTTTTCATTTAATGATGGTATGGTGGGTAATTATTGACAACTTCAGAAGTAATTTAGATGGCAGTGAGCAGGCAGGCAGAAGCAATAGCCGTTTATTATTATTATTATTATTATTATTATTATTATTATTATTATTATCATTGTTAGGGAAAGATTAGAGATTGTTCTTATTACTTCTCTTTTATATTTTTGTACTGGCTTCTTTTTTTTATTGAATATGAATTGTTGCTTAAATATTGTCATATTTCGGATGTGTATTTAAAAAAAGAACTGCCCTATATATGCGTATAGACGTGAGAATTTCACGGACACGGATAGGTAGTTCTTCATCGCAAAAAAAACATAGATGTCCTAGCACATCACGATTTTCATTAGTCTATGACGTCAGCAGTATGTGTTCTTTTTCTTGAGAAACACATCATCAGCATGTGCAATCAGCCCAGACTTTTTTTTCAACGCATGCATCTTGGGCCGTGCTTTTTTCAACGTGTCCAACCCAGACCTGGACTCTGGTTCTTTTTAACGTGTGTGATTTGGTCGCTCTATACGGTGCATTTGTAATTCTTTCCACACTTGTAATTCCATTTTTTACTTGCACTAATTATAACTCTTGTCGGGCACCAATTCATGTGTCGAGCGTGTCAACAAAACATATGTATGCACCTCTATATTGTTGTACGTAACTCTTAATTTTTTTAGTTTATCCCTTTTAATTCAGATCAACGCATCGAATATTTTTAACCTATGTGGATTAATCGTGATGACTTATTTGCTGTCCGGAGATTTCTTTTTTGCTAAAATCATCAGCGATATTAGCGTACACAATTAGATGAATCAAAAATGCGCCTGAATTTTTTTTGAGAGGTTGCTTCATGTGACCATATCTTACAATAATACATTAGTTTTATTGCTATAATAGTATTTCTGTACAAACCGGACTGCTTTCCGTTTGCTATGGATTTTAAGTCTTCCTCTAGTCATGTACACATACGTGCGATTGTTTAAATATGTGTAGTGTGCCTTTTTTTAGGCAGTGCCTATTTCTTTTTTTCTTTGAAATTAGTGCCTATTTCTTTTTTGTTTCCTATTCTCTCGTTATGCTTTTTTTTCTATTTTATAAAACTTTTCTCTAGTTATGTACGGACATGAGATTGTTTTTTTCCTGAAAGCACGTACGTGAGATTATTTGGTATGTGTAGTGTGCCTCTTTTCTTCTCTCCTATTGTAAAAGAAAAAATGAATCCAAACCGGAATTGGCTGTTTCCTTTTTCCATGTACAGAACACGTGCCTGGTGTTTTCTCTTTTTAGTGTAGCACGTACATGATGTTGGCATTGCTATTTCTAGGTGTCCTCCTTATGCATGGTGTGGTTCCACTTTCTCATCGCAGAACCATATACGTGATATGACATTAGATGCACACAACTTTATTTTTGGATGTGACAGGTTCAATTGTTTCTACGTAACAATATTTGTATGTAACGTTTATATCTTTTAATCTCAGCCCTTGATATCTAAAATTGGTGGTCAAGATAATTTAATCTATGTGGATCAATATAATGGCTTGCTTGCCTCTTGTTTTAATTATATAATAGATCTCCGTCAGCTTTTATCCCATTTGGACTCCGTTTGATATGGATTTTCTGCGAAACATAAAACATGCAACAAACAGGAACTGACACTGGGCACTGGATCAATATGTTAGTCCCAAAAATAGTATAAAAAATTGCCAAAAGTATATGAAAGTTGTAGAGTATTGGCATGGAACAATAAAAAATTATAGATACGACGGAGATGTATCACTACCGTGCTTCTACCGCCCTACTACTGTTAAAAGGAGACTGGCAACAGAATGTTGCAGGCTCGAGGAAACCCTAAGCGGTAGTGCCACGGAAGTACCCAGCGGTACTACCGCATAAGCGGTATTACCGTGGGCGATAGCGGTACTACCGCTTGCAAGACATTGAAACATCACAAAAACATATGTAAACACTCCAAAGAAGGGAAAGGAAGCTGTGGGTGCATATTGGGCTGTGTACATGTTGATTCCACCCGTACCTTTCCTAAGCCACTACAAAAAAATACACTTCGGTGATGATACGTGTTTGTCACTGTAGGTCGCGTTTTTTGTCATGCATGTACATCCATGACGATTTTATCACAGAATCAAGATAGTCATACATGTGCTGTCGTAGAAGTGTTCCATGACATTACCAGAATTATCATCACGGAAGTGTGCACTTCCATGACGATAAATCGCGCGTCACAGAAGTGCTTTCGTCAAGGGTGACCGACACATGGCATCCACCGTAACGGAACGCCGTTAAGCTATCGGGTTGGCTTTTGGATCCGATAACCCGTTAACAGCCCCGACCAATGGGGATTTTCCACGTGTAAAATCATCATTGGCTGGAGGAAACACGTGTCGGCTCATCGTTGGGACAGATGTCATCCACTCATTGGACAGAAGGCGCCTATGATACGTTGACACGTGGCACGACGCAACAGAGGCCCATTCCTGTGAAAAGGTCGGCCCGTTTGACTTGGTCAAAAGGTGGCGGGCCGGCCCATGGAAAGCCTGTTAATGGCCTGTTCGCATATAGCCCATTTACAGCCCGCTAACCCAAGGCCCGTTACGCCCTATCCGAATTAGGCCCAGTAGCGTCATCTGAGCCATCCAATATGATTCTAGCCCGTTTTCACTTCTGGCCCATGTATGGCCCATGATGTCTTTCAGCCCATATGAGGCCCTATGTAACTCTTGGCCTATTAACGGCCCGTGGTGAAACTGGCCCGTAATGAACAGTGTATCACTTTACACCCATTAACGGCCCGTGGTGAAACTGGCCCGTAATGAACAGTGTATCACTTTATACCCATTAACGGCCCGTTATTCCATTGGGCCATTTTCAGCCCATGTTATCTTTCGGCCTTCTCAGAGCCCATTTATTCTTGGGCTCATTTCCAGCATTCGTTTACTTACGGCCCGTTACTGTCATTTTCTGCTTGTGGGCCAAATTCAGCCCGTGGTTACAGTCGGCCCGTTTTTGGTCCGTTAATAAATTGGACCATTTTCATAGCATCATCAAATACGGCCTATTAACAATGGCCCGTTATGGTCGGCCCATGAACGGACGATTCCAACTCTAGCCCGTTTACGGCCATAATGCGGCCTGTTATTGGCCCATGTTTGGCCAATCGATCATACGACCCGTATAAGGCCCATTGATGATACGGCCCGTAGAAGGCCCATTGTTTCTACGGCCCGTAGAAAGCCCATTATTTCTATGGCCCATAGAAGGCCTACTGTTTCTACGGCCCGTAGAAGGCCCACTGTTTCTACGGCCCGTAGGAGGACCAGTGTGACTACAGTAAATATTATCCCATGGTTATTGTGGCCTAGTTTTAAAAAATAGGTTATTGCAGCCACTAGCAAACCGCGGAAAAAGAACTGCACTGACTACAAGAAAACAAATAAACAAGACAACAAAGAAATAAATAAGCAAGCAACTTATGCTAGGCTATCACAACTATTACACATATTACATCCACGGGGCATCAAAGTTCGCCACCAGTGCAAATATAGGGAACAAAGCAGCATATAAACGCCGGAGCAAAACAAGTCCAGAACTGAAACCACTTCAGAAGAGTTCAAGAAACAATATCCTGGGTACTCATAATGTTGGCAAGATACTTAGCTAGCTTATTAACTTTCTCTTGTTTGGCGCTTAAATCCTCCAACGCTTGCTGTTGCACAAGAAAGTACGCATCTGAATTCTGCAGGGACTTCCTCAGTCCTTCGGCTTCTTCCCGCTGCACAGCTGGCTGATGCCTTTCAGCTTGTAGTTGAGACTGAAGAAGCTGAAGTGATTCAAGCAGCGAGTTCGAAGAGCTTGTGCCAGCGGTACTGGCCAATAACTCGAACACTACATCAACGCAGGACTGTGGGGTTTTCTCACTGTCTACAAGATCGTTTTTATCACCTTTCTTGGAGACCAACAGGGTTGTCTCACTATCTTGAACCTTATCTGCATTACTTTCTCTACCATTGCATAGTGGGGTGCTCTTCTCCAATATTTTGTTTGCATACTACAAGAGAAACAAGCAGACACATCACATGTTTAGCTTGTAGTATAGGAAACTCATTTTGGTAAACCGGTTCAGTAGTAAGGTGGACAGGATAACAACATGAAACAAACATATATCTATGTACTATGGTCACTGTATTGTCCATATCATTCTAGTTTGTGTTCCCTAATCAATATAGAGACAAAGTTCAACTCATATATTTTTAGGACACAACAGCATAGACAGAATATAAGTGTGAGAAACTACACAGCATTGGCAGCACTTGTAATGTGCATCACATGAGAACATAATTGTTTATACAACTTAAACTGAAATCAACATAGAGCAAGAAGTTAGAACAGCAATCCAGTTAAAGAAATGGGTTTAAAACATACCTATTGCGCCATTGGAGTTTCAATTGGATCATTCAAATTCGAAAGTAGTTGGTATGAGTAATACATTGATGCAACAGCAAAGGAGTATGGACCATAGCTACGGAATCTGACCTAAGAACAGTTGCTCTTCTGCTTTAAACCTGGAGTTTGGGTTAGCTGTGGTGGTCTTCGTGCTTTGGGCACTGCAGTAGCTTTACAAACTGCTCGTGTGGGGGTACTCTGTGGTGGACATGGTGCTTTGTCAACTATAAGTGGGTTACTATCCGCTGGGGTTGTGGTTAGATGGGTTGTAGATGGTTCTCTGCCCAACGGTGTAAGTGTGCAATCTGGAAGAGTCTCGATTGTGTGTGGTGGGGCTAGTTTGTGGGACAGTACAACCATGGTTCTATCTGCATCGACGGGTAGCACGTACTTTTGTGAAGAACGGGTTTTTGCTCCATTAGATACTGCCATCACCCCCTCCAATTCAAATGGCTGATAAAAAAGAAAAAAATTGAACCTACAGACATTGTATGATAGACAGATGTGGTAATTCACATATGTTGTCTAACCAAACAGGACAGCATGACACAATTTCACATATATGATGCCTAACTAAACAAGATAGCATGACACAGTTTCAGATATATGATGGATAACTTAACAGGATATAATGGCATAATTCAACATATTATGAGTACCTAAACAAGATGACATGACAAAACTATATGATGTCTTTCTAAAATAGGTTGGGATGAAATAATTCACATACATGATGTCTAAGTATACATGATAGCATGATATAATTGACATAATTGATTCATATACTAAGCAGCTGGCACTTGCATGTATGATCTCTAAACTAAGCAGATAGAATTCGATATTGTGCATATGATGTCTAAACTAAGCAATGCAAGACACCATATGCATCATATGAGAAATATAAACATTGCAACTTAGAGCATACACCTTAGGTGGGATATAGGACTGGTCATCTGTCTCTCAATCCTCCTCTGAGGAGCTCCCTGTAACCATCGAGATATATGCTTCAACAGGTACCATTGCTTCTCTGAAGACCTTGTTTTCACTCCAGATTTTTCCATAACCGGCTCAAATGGCTGATACACATGAAGAGTAGTTCAATATACACAGATTGTCGACAAATGGAATACGTAATGAAAAAAAGATGGCATGAGATAATTCACATATATGATGCCTGGCTCCATGGCGGTGCATAATTCACATATATGATAACTGGCTGAAAAACATGACATTGCATAATTCACATATCTGATATAGAAAGCTAACAGGAGGCATTCACACAAAGCATGTCTAATCTAAGCAGATGGCATGGCAATGCAAGACACCATATGCATGATATGAGCAATATAACCCAGCCAAGTTAGAGCATGCACCTCGGGGGGTGGGGGGGATACGACTGGTCATCTCTCTCTGAATCCTCCTCTGAGGAGCTATCTGTAACCAGCAAGAAATCTGCATCGACAGGTAGCACCGACTGCTCGGAAGACCTTGTTTTCACTCCAGATTTTCCCATGACTGACTCAAATGGCTGATGCACAGGAAGAGTAGATGAATGTATAAACATTGTTGACAAATGGAATGCATTATGGAAAAAAATATGGCACGATACAACTCACATATACGATGACTGGCTAAACAGGATGGCATTATATGATTCACGTATATGATGCCTGGCTAAGGAAGATGGCATTGCATAATTCCCATATACTCCCTCCGTTCCTAAATATTTGTCTTTTTAGAGATTTCAAATGGATTACCACATACAGATGTATATAGACATATTTTAGAGTGTAGATTCACTCATTTTGTTCCTTATGTAGTCACTTGTTGAAATCTCTAAAAAGACAAATATTTAGGAATGGTGGGAGTATTATATAGAAACCAAACAGGTGGCATTCACACAAAGCAAATCTAAACTAAGCTAATGACATATAAGATGTATAATGTAAGCAATGCAAGGCGTCATATGCATGATATGACCAACATCAGCATGCCAGGTTAGAGCAAACACCTCAGGTGGTAAACAGGCGTGGTCGGCTCCTTCTGAATCTCCATCTGAACAGTTATCTTCCTCTGGAATACAATCTGGAAATGCAGGAGGGGGCGCACTTCGCCCACCATGGAGCGGCGTCTGCATGACATTATATTCGCACGCAACCGTCTTCTCTTTTTCTCTACATGTTCAGTACGATTGTGTACAATATCTGACATGCATAATAAAAAATAGTTAGATTTTTTAGGGCTAAGGGGTGCATGCAAAAATCAAGACTGATGGTAGCAAACGAGTGGATGGATCCAAAACTAATGATAGCATGTAGATTATAGCTTCAGTTTAAAAAGATAGACAATGGATCATCTATTATTTGTTGCCCACCCAACATGAACCACATAGAAGACCCCAGATGAACCAGATAGTAGACAGATACTATTCGTTGCTGGCTCGATATGAGACCCATGGGCAATTAAAAACTCAAGATTGAACGATAAAGTAGCAAGTAATAATAACCAATGTATAACGCAAGCAAACACGAAAGACTGCGACCTCTCTTCCGGAACTGTGTAGTCCTCAGGTTCATATTCTCAGTTGATGATGGTAATGCAATTGGCGTGGCTGCCAGCAACGGGGAAGATGATCTGAGGTGGCGAAAGGAAGTCTGCAGGGGGATCTCTGCTACAGTGAACGCTTCTGTCGATGGTGCACCTCAGGTGGGGTGGATGACGGCACGAAAGGAGCAGGACATAACACACAGAGTTTTCTTTAACGCCTATCTGAAAATGAAGTAAATCTGTAAGGGCTCCTTAGAATTGGAGGATTTTATAAACACATGGACAGGAAAAACACAGGAATAGGATAGGAATGCACGTGCAAAATAGAGCATTTAGAAACATAGGATTTCAGTCAACCTGGGTGTTTGGCTCACATGAATTGGAAGAACAGAGGAATGGAGAAACAAAGTGATGCGACGAGTGTACAACCTCTTTGGCATAGCCTTGTGGACCTCATCATCATTGGGTTGGATGTGGAGGATGGTGATGATGCTGGTGTGACTGTCAGAGGCGGGGAAGAAGATCCGAGGCCTCTGGAAACGGCGCCGAGGGTACTGCTCCGCTGTGATGGACGGTTCCGTCGTTGGAGCAGCTCCGCTAAGGTGTACGGCGACGAGGCTGAAGCATGACAAGATAGACAATGTTAATCTGAAGTGGGACCCTAATATCATCTGCAATAGATGATGTAAAATACATCACCAAAAAGTGCTAGATGTAAAATGCATCAGCCGCGCCACGGCCGCTCCGACAGATGTTGTAAGTACTGTTCACTCTGAACTTAACTGAAGAAAATGAACTTCACAGTCAAAACTGAATTTTACTGTCCAAACTGATTGAACTAGTAATAGAGCATTGCAATAGATGTTTAGGGCATTTGAGCACTAGTAGCAGAGAAGCAGCGATCTAAATCAGCAGACGCTCGAGCAGGGAACGCACTAGCAGAGAGCAAGTCGCGCAGTACCACCGCGAGCGAGTACTAAAGCAGCAACTCTTGTAGCTGCCGGAGGTCGTGCAACAGTAGCAGCAGGGCAAGCGAGAGCAAGAGCAGAGCAGCAGCACGAACGAAAGTAGGAGCAGCACAGCAGCGCGACCGGCAGCAAGAACAGAGCCGTAGCGCGAGCGAGAGCCGGAGCAGCTGCAACTAGTGCCATTGTGGAAGTCGCCGTCGAGGAAGCAACGACATGGGGGAGAGACGTCATGGATGATGTGGCCGGCGACGGCGCCGTCGATGGAGACACGCCATGTCTTCTCGGTATCGAGCACCGGCAACCCCGTGAGATCGAATAAAAGATAAAATGCAGCGGTGAGTGCAGAGCCTCCTTGGTGGCGCCGAGTTGGCCTCAGCTTCATCAGAGGAATTGGTGAGGGTGCTGCGGTTCCGGTGGGGCAGGTCAAGACGACGCTATGGGGATTGAGGTGGCGCGATAGACGAGGCGAACATCGGGGCAGCTCCTTGGAGGTGGAGGACGGGGCGGCTGATCCGGCGGGACGACGAGATCGACAACGGATCCTCATCCGGTGCGGTGGATGAGGGACGACGAGCTATTGCGGTGGACGACGTAGTCGGGGAAGAGTCTCCGGCTGGGCGGAGGTCGGGAGGCCGACGGAGGAGCGTGGGGTTTCGTGGGTTTTGGCGGCCTTGGTGTATGAATGGGGGGCGAAGGGGGAGGGGGAGCCAAGCTTAGGGACGCGCTTGTCCAAAATGTAGGGTAAGTTACCAGCATACCCCCACCGGTTTTGACACTGCGACGCGGAGCTTCATTTCCGGCTGAGGGGTAGAAGGGGGATTTCGCGTGTCTGGGCTGCGGGAGCGATTTCAGATGAGGAGGGAGTTCTCACGCACGTCCAAATTTCGGGATTACAAGGCGCGGCATGGGTTGAAGAAGCGGGAGTTTCAAAGCAGGTGAGACAAAAGATACTCGAGCTTGAAAATTTTGGGATAGCAAGGTGCGGATTCCTTGTTCGGCAGAACAAACTTAACGTGTAAAAAACAATTCATACAAGACACAAGTGTAACATCCCAAAATTCTAAATTTTGGAATGTTATAAACACATAGATAGATTGATTGATTGTTTGATTGATTGCGTGATTTGAGTGAAACTCGAATTCGTTTTGAAAGTTAAATGAGAGGGAATAAAAGGACTTTCCCAAACTTTCATATTTGCTTTCTGCTCTCCATGAATTCAAATGCTTTTCAAACACTAAACCCCGGAGAGAAGATGACATGACTTCTTCCATTTATTTAAATGACAAGGAGTGTTGAAAATATTCCAATTTCATTTGAAAATATTCCAATTCTGAAACTTTATGCGACTCAATGATTTTCACGAGAGAAGATAAAATGACTTCTTCAAATTATATGAAATATGAGTTGGGAGTTTCAAAAAAATTAAATTCAAAGCTCTTTTGAATTTATTTTCAATTTGGAATATTAGATCATCTTGCTTATCTTATTTTCTTGCCTTTTTGGTCGATCCTAGAAATTTCACGCAGCTCAAGGACCTTCGGAGAGAGTTGGAGATTTCGTTATTTTCTTATTTGAGAGTTTTCTCGAATTGGAAAAGAGGATCATTTGATTTATTTATTTCATCTTCAATAATTTTCCGATGTCAAAATAAGAGAGCGGGAATAATATGACTTTCCCGAAATTTAGGAAAAATGAAGATTTAATAAATAGATCAAATTTTGCTTTTGCTGGAGTTTTGTTCGCGTTTTATTTGGATAGGGAAAAATGCGCGTTTTCAAAATTTGCTTTTTAGGCCCGGAGTAAAGTTCATTTTGTTCGACTCATTTTTAGGAGTCGGAGAAAATTTACTTTATTAGATTTGGAGTTCGTTTAGATCTCGTTTTGTTTTTTCTTTCTCCGAGCGCGAAATAGTTTTAGAAAAAAAAAGAGAGAGAGCGCTCCAGCGACTTGGGCCTAAGGCCCAAGCCACCGAGCCAGCGAGGCTAGAGGCCATCGCGCGCCACGCCCAGGGAGGAGCCGCACCAGGCGCAAGGCGCCAGGGAGCCGCCGTCCTTTGTGGATTCCTAGTAGGACTTTTGTCCTACTTTCGTTTATTTTTCTAGATCTTTCTTACTCCTATTCTTATTCCTTGCCCCCTACCCCAAGTTTTGTCTTCCCTCACCCATATAAATACCCAAGCACCTCCCCTCTAAACACATCAAATCAAAGCTGCAACAAGCAGCAGCACGCAGCTCCACCCCGCGCCCTGCGTCACCCGTGCCGAGCCGCCGCCATACACCACCGCGCCGCGCCGCCACCCCGCACCCGCCGCCGCCGCCGCACCTTGCCGCGCCGCCGCCGCCCTGCGTCACCGCCGCCCCGCGCCTAAGCCGCCTCACCACCATGGCGCCGCGCCGCACCTTGCCCACCGCCGCCGCCGCACCACCACCTCACCATCACCCCGCCTCACCCGCGCCGCCGCCCTTGTGCCCTAGCGCCGCCGCCGCCGCACCACAACCGCGCCGCCGCCGCACCTTGCCCCGCCGCCGCCGCACCTTGCTGCGCCGCCGCCGCCCTGCGTCACCAACGCCGCCATACACCGCCGCCGCCGCCATGCATCACCGCGCCGCCGCCGCCCTGCGTCAACGCCGCCGTCTCCGCCGTTCGCCGGAGGTACCGCGCCGCGTCTCTTCTTTCCCTTGGTTCGGTTTTTCTTATAAACCGTTCGGATTCTTTTCTTCTCTACCGATTCGTTTTCTCTCCGATTCTTCGCCAAACCGTTCCGGTTTTCTAGATCGGTTTTCGTTCTTCTTTCGGACTGTTCGTCTCAACGAATGTGATCACCGATTATTCCCGGTTAACGACGTCCGTTCGTATAACCGTTCTTCTTTTTCTTCTCGTCGGATTTATTCCGCGATCGCGATCTCAGATCCGATCTTCGTTCTAGTTTATCTTCTCGCTCGTTTATCGGAATCAGGTGATTCAAGCGCCTGGAGTTTCATCTCGAAACCGCCGTTCCGTCTAATCAACTTGAACAAGCTTTTGCTACAGTAAAATTTGACCTAGTTTCAACTTGCTAGAACCGAGTTGTTTTCTTCCGCCGTTTGTTTTTCGTCGTTTGTTCGGCTCGTTCTTTCTTTGCAACCGGAGTTCTTAAGTTGAACTTTCTGGTTCGTTCTCTCGTCCGAGTTTTACTTGTGCATTAGATGAGTACTTATTGTGTGGTTACAATTGCTTGATTACGATAGATTGACCGGAGTGTGACGAGTAGATCTATCAAGAGTTTTGAGTGCGCATCATCTTCATCAACATTGCAGGCAAGTTCACACTTTGATCATACCTTTTCTACAACCCAGTTTTATTGCATTAGATCAATCCTCACACATTGCATGATTAGGATCTAATTAAATTGTGGGATGGGAAGTAGATGAGGTAGTACCTATTACCTGTATTATTATGAAACCTTTGGGAGTTACTTCTACGTTTGCTTATTATGCCATGCTATGCTAGTAGACGTGGATTGGGTGAGTGATATCCATGACAGACGTGAGATGATAATTTTAATGGTTTATCTAAGGTGGCAACTTAAACACACATCTGGGTGGATTGAGGCACCTGATGTCTATCAGGACTTGCCTGTTTTTTTTTGGACCGCCACCCAGGCTCAAAGGGATCATAAGATCTTTCATGCTAGAAACTTCCGTGTGCAGCCACAAGCCATTATGGGCTCTGGCATAGTTGACTAAGTAGTGCGAACTCTTACGGGGTGGACTAGCAGATGTAGGGGATGTAGGTGTACCGGTCTACCCCACATGCAAGGTGCTAGCGCTTCTGAAAGACTATGTCTCGGTCATCCGTCTTCTCAAACACCATGTAGTGCGAGAAACCAAACGGAGGCGATCGAGTCTTGTGGGGAAAAGTGCGCAAACCTCTGCAGAGTTTACAAACTAATCATGATTAGGTGTCCCCGGTTATGGACAACTTGAGTATCTAGTACTTGAATATCATTGTGAATCTCAACATGTTACTTCTAATTAATGTTGTTGGGTTTTAATTATTTTTAATTGGGATTGAGAATGCTGTCAACCATTCTCAATGTTTCACAACCACCATGATAGTTAAATAAATTTATTCCTTTGTAGTAGGGAAAAATTGGCTTTACGCAAAAACCTTATAACCATAGAGCTTTTCCACCAGCCAAATATGCATGTAGTGATAGCCATTGTTCATCATTTCTCTATGGTGTGAATTTGCCAGTACATTCAATGTACTGACCCGTTTCGGGCTGCAACGTCTTATGTTGCAGGTTTCTTACGACGAGTAAGTGATACGTTAGGGTTACGGTTTCTACACTCAACTTTGCCGTTGGTGTTGATGGGAAACCACAACCTTGTTGCTTCCGCTATATTTGGATTGAGGTAATAGTATTTACGTTACTTTATACATGTGATTTACCTCTGTTATAAATCCTTCGAGTACTGTGTGTGTCAGCATACTGATCCAGGGATGACACAGCACAGAGACTTAATCCATTCGGGTCGGGTCGCTACAAGATGGTATCAGAGCACATGTTGACTGTAGGACGTGACCCTAGAAACTGGCAAGCCCATAGCAAAGATTTTCTCTACAACTTTCCCTTTCAAAAAGATCTTTTACCTCTCTTCTCTTCTGAGCTTATTCAAAAATTCTTTTTAGTGAGACCATACCCCTTTCCCCTTTTGACCACTCGAGGATTCGACTGATGAGACCACTCCAAGAAGTACAGGATATCAGACTAGTAAGACCATTCAGAAATGAAGAGGATTTTACCATACATTATGATAATGGAAACTACAGCTGTTGAAGACTCTGAAGACTAGGAGAATTGGAGGCTCTGAAGAATCCCTAGATTTGTATGACCTAGGAAGGCTACCCTTATGGAACTTGACAGATTATGGAAGTTGACAATACCCGAGATCAAGGTGTATCGAAGAAAGACTGAAACAAGGAGTACGAGAACTCGAAGAAAATCCTAAGGCAGGGGATATCAACTATGGAAGATAGCTCATGGCAATGACAAGGGCAGAAACACGGTTATCCGTGATGTCATCACCCGCTAATGCTATTGTCACCGTGCTGAGTTAAGGATGCAAGTCTTCAGAATGGATTTGATGGAAGAAGGCTGACGGAGCACCTATCATAAGATGAAGTTTTAACCCTAGCCGGTGTATCACCAGGATCTGGAGTATTACATCAAGAAGTTTAAGGTGGAGCTCCAGGAAGTCGTATTAGACAAGGAAGCATTTCGTGAAGAACTTAGACGCGAAAGTAGCCAAGCTGGAGGAGCTACAAACTCGAGATACCGGAGATTTGTCAGGAACTGAAGGACAGTATGACCATGGCTCATGCCAAGGATGTTGAAACCTAGAAGTTTGGAATGCAATTCCAGAATATTAAAGGATGTCACGAGAGATTTCACGTCAACAGAGATTGATCTGGCAAAAGAACTTGAGAAAGACAAGCATGATCGGAAGAAGCCATTGGAGGCATGAACAAGGCTTGAAGAGTTTTGGCGACGTTGACCTTTAGAAGACCAAACCCCGGTTTTATACCTACGTTAGATGCGATGCTTGTGAGCTGTCATTTGTTTGTTGTTTTTTTTGACAGCCACAACAAAAATCTGTCTTTTCAAAACTTTTGTTTGCATTGTGTGTATCCCTCTCTTAATCTCTCTTATCTCACCCCAAACCCATGGACCCAATAGATGATGAATGGAGATGAGCTTGTATTTTCGGGACCAATGAGTCAATTGGAGACAGACCGATGGATTCAGAACATGGAGGATCATATGGAGAACAACCCTATAGTCGGAAAGGATATGGCCCAGCATGCTCTTCAATGCTTTGAAAGAGGTGCTGCTACTTGGTGGAGGATGTACCAAATCATGAATGGATGGCAAGGAGTAACCACTTGGAAAGAATTTAAGTTGACTTTGCCAAAGTCTCAGTTTGTGTCCCAGAAGTTGAAGCCTTATGGAAAGGATATGAAGAAAACTTGTGCATGCAAGATTTGTGGAGAAATCGGACACACCCATAAAGAACACGAGGATGAATGCCCTAATTGTGAAGGAAGTCACCCAGCTGAAGAATGCCCAACTAGGCAGATCACTTGTTTCTTGTGTGAAGGGACTACCCACTACCCTGCACAGTGTCACATTTACCCCTTGGTACAAAGAACCATCCAGCAGAAGAAAGAAGCAATGAAAGGAGCCCTAATGGAAAATTTAGAAGAACCTGCGATGAAGGAAGAGGTGGAGGACACACCGAAAGAGGAACCAATTAAACCCTGCACCAAGTCTTGCTATTCATGTGGAGAAGAAGGACACATCTCCCAGAATTGTATGAATGGGAATTTAGTAGAATTCCCGACAGAGGAAGTAGAGTATGACCCACAGGAAATAGAAGCTCTGGTTGGAATGGAAAAATCCAGAAAGAGACGTAGATTGGATTCCAGGAAGGACCTGAGTCATATCACATGTTTCAGATGCAAAAATTCAGGACACCACTTCAATGATTGCCCAAAAGGAAAGATGAGGACCCCAGGAGGCTATACAATCACAAGGAAACCTCGAAACTTGTCAGAAGTAATATGTTTCCGTTGTAATGAAGCAGGGCACTTTGCTAGAGAATGCCCCAAGGAGAAGGAAACTTGTGCTAGATAGTTGAGTTTGCAACAAAAGAAATGGAGTAGTAGAAGTGAGAACATTTTTCTTTTATATAGAGGTATTGAGTTGAGGCATGTAATGGAAAAATAGGAGATTGTAATCATTTGGGAAGGAATAAAGTAGCATCGTTGGTACTGATATGGATTTTATGAGTTGTTACTCTATGAAGAAGAATTTTGACCATTTTGAGGATAAGAGAAATATGGTCTATGGAAGATTGTGCATTTTAAGGGTGAAAGTACCCTGCAAGAACCTTTGACCCCCAGAAAGGATAAAGATACTCCACTGCGTGGATTTTGGACAAAATGAATACGATTTTTGTCTCGATATGTGTGATGCCCCAAGAGTATGTGGGATGAAGTTGGAGACCGACAGTTGTTTGGACCAAATGTGATCAAGGAGTCAGAAGAGAATGTTAAGTTGATTCGAGATAGGCTGAAGGTAGCTCAGTCCAGGCAGAAGAGTTATGTAGACTCACAAACTCAAGGAGGTAGTCTATGAAATTGGAGATAGAGCATGTCTTCATGTGTTCCCTCTGCGAGGAGTTAAACGGATTGGAGTTAAGGGACAGTTAGCCCCGAGATTTGTAGGACCATACCGAGTTTTGGAGCGTATGGAGAAGTGGCCAACAAGTTGGAGTCACCCGAAGGACTGTCAGGAGTTCATGATGTGTTTCACATTTCCCAGTTGAAGAAGTGCCATGCAGAGATGGCCAATATTCCCCTGTAAGGACGCTTGACCCTGGAAAGGATAATGATGTGCCACGAAGTGGAATATGGACGTCATAAGTATAAGTTTTTACCTCGGTATGAGGGATATCCCACGAGGATGAAGAGACGAAGTACTATTGGATATAAAGGAGGTATGATGTTGGAAATATGGATCAATGGAAAACTCCATGATGAGTCTGAGTAAACATGTCCTAGTTTGGAGCCAATAGAAGGAAGGAAGACAGTACAATTAGATGGATTTAAGAATAATAGGAAGTTGGAACAATGGTCAGTTGCCCGATGATAAGTTCAAGGACTACAAGTGATGAGATGGGCCATAACCCACAGGCCCAGGACCTGCGAAGAAGCAAGCACATTCTTGCTGAAGGAAGAACCCTGGAAGTGGATATACCTTTGTCAACAGACGATTTTATAGGAGTTTACGCAAAACCTGAGAGTTGTGAAGGAACGATAGATGGTTGTTTGGCTTGCAGAATCTATGGATTTATCCGAACTTAGTTCGTCGACAAGAGAAATTCTGCAATGCTTGTGAGGATGACCGAGTGTTAGAATGCGAGATTCGCTAAACTGTATACATGGTAATTATTTGGGTGCGGGATGGATTGATCACCATACCGACTTACTCTTATTATTCGCCTTGCTATATGGGATGGTAAATCTGAGTGACTTGCCTATAGTAGAGAGACGACGATATTAAACCTTGTTAAACCTTAGAATGGTATAAGAATTTTCCCTTGTACACGGCAGCTTTGCCAACCGTAGGTATTACGGTGAGGATCAACCAAGACCCATTTCCTGCAGGAGAAACCATAAATTGTTAATCACCATGAGATATCGATAGTTGTTTAGTAATGGCGCCAGACCCTTCAGCTAAGAAGACCCAGTCTCGGAAGAACCTTACCTAGATGAAAGACAAAAGACTTGTGGTAAGGTTATGCCACTACCGGAAGAGCCCGGATAAGGAATTATCCTGAAGATCTAAGGAGACCGACGCTGTCAAGAATATGGATGAAGTATATGAGTTTTGATGGAACCATAACCATGCTTCTAAGGGTGGTAGCACCCCAGGCCCCGGAGATGATCGATGGATTTTGAGAAGACCCCCAAACCCTAACCTTTTCTTGCTAGCCTCTCCGAATCTCGAGGACGAGATTCCTTTTAAGGGTGGTAGGTTTGTAACATCCCAAAATTCTAAATTTTGGAATGTTATAAACACATAGATAGATTGATTGATTGTTTGATTGATTGCGTGATTTGAGTGAAACTCGAATTCTTTTTGAAAGTTAAATGAGAGGGAATAAAAGGACTTTCCCAAACTTTCATATTTGCTTTCTGCTCTCCGTGAATTCAAATGCTTTTCAAACACTAAACCCCGGAGAGAAGATGACATGACTTCTTCCATTTATTTAAATGACAAGGGGTGTTGAAAATATTTGAATTTCATTTGAAAATATTCCAATTCTGAAACTTTATGCGACTCAATGATTTTCACGAGAGAAGATAAAATGACTTCTTCAAATTATATGAAATATGAGTTGGAAGTTTCAAAAAAATTAAATTCAAAGCTCTTTTGAATTTATTTTCAATTTGGAATATTAGATCATCTTGCTTATCTTATTTTCTTGCCTTTTTGGTCGATCCTAGAAATTTCACGCAGCTCAAGGACCTTCGGAGAGAGTTGGAGATTTCGTTATTTTCTTATTTGAGAGTTTTCTCGAATTGGAAAAGAGGATCATTTGATTTATTTATTTCATCTTCAATAATTTTCCGATGTCAAAATAAGAGAGCGGGAATAATATGACTTTCCCGAAATTTAGGAAAAATGAAGATTTAATAAATAGATCAAATTTCGCTTTTGCCGGAGTTTTGTTCGCGTTTTATTTGGATAGGGAAAAATGCGCGTTTTCAAAATTTGCTTTTTAGACCCGGAGTAAAGTTCATTTTGTTCGACTCATTTTTAGGAGTCGGAGAAAATTTACTTTATTAGATTTGGAGTTCGTTTAGATCTCGTTTTGTTTTTTTTTTCTCCGAGCGCGGAACAGTTTTAGGAAAAAAAAAGAGAGAGAGAGAGCTCCAGCGACTTGGGCCTAAGGCCCAAGCCACCGAGCCAGCCAGGCCAGAGGCCATCGCGCGCCACGCCCAGGGAGGAGCCGCACCAGGCGCAAGGCACCAGGGAGCCGCCGTCCTTTGTGGATTCCTAGTAGGACTTTTGTCCTACTTCCGTTTATTTTTCTAGATCTTTCCTACTCCTATTCTTATTCCTTACCTCCTACTCCAAGTTTTGTCTCCCCTCACCCATATAAATACTCAAGCACCCCTCCTCTAAACACATCAAATCAAAGCTGCAACAAGCAGCAGCACGCAGCTCCACCCCGCGCCCTACGTCACCCGTGCCGAGCCGCCGCCATACACCACCGCGCCGCGCCGCCACCCCGCACCCGCCGCCGCCGCCTTTAGCCGCCGCCGCCGCACCTTGCCGCGCCGCCGCCACCCTGCGTCACCGCCGCCCCGCGCCTAAGCCGCCTCACCACCACGGCGCCGCGCCGCACCTTGCCCACGCCGCCGCCGCACCACCACCTCACCATCACCCCGCCTCACCCGCGCCGCCGGCCTTGTGCCCTAGCGCCGCCGCCGCCGCACCACAACCGCGGCCGCCCGCCCCGCCCACCTTGCGCCGCCGCCGCCCTGCGTCACCAACGCCGCCATACACCGCCGCCGCCGCCATGCATCACCGCGCCGCCGCCGCCCTGCGTCAACGCCGCCGTCTCCGCCGTTCGCCGGAGGTACCGCGCCGCGTCTCTTCTTTCCCTTGGTTCGGTTTTTCTTATAAACCGTTCGGATTCTTTTCTTCTCTACCGATTCGTTTTCTCCGATTCTTCGCCAAACCGTTCCGGTTTCTAGATCGGTTTTCGTTCTTCTTTCGACTGTTCGTCTCAACGAATGTGATCAACCGATTATTCCCGGTTAACGATGTCCGTTCGTATAACCGTTCTTCTTTTTCTTCTCGTCGGTTTTATTCCGGCGATCGCGATCTAGATCCGATCTTCGTTCTAGTTTATCTTCTCGCTCGTTTATCGGAATCAGGTGATTCAAGCGCCTGGAGTTTCATCTCGAAACCGCCGTTCCGTCTAATCAACTTGAACAAGCTTTTGCTACAGTAAAATTTGACCTAGTTTCAACTTGCTAGAACCGAGTTGTTTTCTTCCGCCGTTTGTTTTTCGTCGTTTGTTCGGCTCGTTCTTTCTTTGCAACCGGAGTTCTTAAGTTGAACTTTCTGGTTCGTTCTCTCGTCCGAGTTTTACTTGTTGCATTAGATGAGTACTTATTGTGTGGTTACAATTGCTTGATTACGATAGATTGACCGGAGTGGACGAGTAGATCTATCAGAGTTTTGAGTGCGGCATCATCTTCATCAACAATTGCAGGCAAGTTACACACCTTGATCATACCTTTTTCTACAACCCAGTGTTATTGCATTAGATCAATTCCTCCACACAATTGCATGATTAGGATCTAATTAAATTGTGGGATGGGTAGATGAGTAGTACCTATACCTGTATTATTATGAAACCTTTTTGGGAGTTACTCTTACGTTTGCTTATTATTGCATGCTATGCTAGTAGACGTGGATTGGGTGAGTGATATCCATGACAGACGTGAGATGATAATTTTAATGGTTTATCTAAGGTGGCAACTTAAACACACATCTGGGTGGATTGAGGCACCTGATGTCTATCAGGACTTGCCTGTTTTTTTTGGACCGCCACCCAGGCTCAAAGGGATCATAAGATCTTTCATGCTAGAAACTTCCGTGTGCAGCCACAAGCCATTATGGGCTCTGGCATAGTTGACTAAGTAGTGCGAACTCTTACGGGGTGGACTAGCAGATGTAGGGGATGTAGGTGTACCGGTCTACCCCACATGTAAGGTACTAGCGCTTCTGAAAGACTATGTCTCGGTCATCCGTCTTCTCAAACACCATGTAGTGCGAGAAACCAAACGGAGGCGATCGAGTCTTGTGGGGAAAAGTGCGCAATGTCCCCGGTTATGGACAACTTGAGTATCTAGTACTTGAATATCATTGTGAATCTCAACATGTTACTTCTAATTAATGTTATTGGGTTTTAATTATTTTTAATTGGGATTGAGAATGCTGTCAACCATTCTCAATGTTTCACAACCACCCTGATAGTAATTAATCTTATTCCTTTGCAGTAGGGAAAAATTGGCTTTACGCAAAAACCTTATAACCATAGAGCTTTTCCACCAGCCAAATATGCATGTAGTGATAGTCATTGTTCATCATTCTCTATGGTGTGAATTTGCCAGTACATTCAATGTACTGACCCGTTTTCGGGCTGCAACGTCTTATGTTGCAGGTTTCTTACGACGAGTAAGTGATACGTTAGGGTTACGATTTCTACACTCAACTTTGCCGTTGGTGTTGATGGGTAACCACAACCTTGTTGCTTCCGCTATATTGGATTGAGATAATAGTATTTATGTTACTTTATACATGTGATTTACCTCTGTTATAAATCCTTCGAGTACTGTGTGTGTCAGCATACTGATCCAGGGATGACACATAAGCACAGAGACTTGATCCATTCGGGTCGGGTCGCTACAACAAGAGAGTCATGTCCCCTTTTACTATATTGCTATAGATGCCATTGAAAAAACTACAAGAAAAATGTAAAAAAATCAGGAGAACAAGATTACCCTGCACAGTACCAAATCAATTCACACTTCCCTCAACAACAACAAAAAAACAAATCAATTCCCACCAAAGAAAGAGTAATGTCCCTTTTTATATGATTACAGATGCCATGATTTCGAATTTCAATTTTTGAATCCACGTTATGTTGAATTCAAATATATCGTTAGGTGACCTTGCGGTTTATAATTGATGTAGTCGTACATTTTGATCTTCCATCATATATGAACATTTTACTCCACCATGTGAACATATATATTGTCGTCTACCATATGGACTAAATTTGAATCAATTTTCCTTATTTGAATACGATTGTTGTCAAGTTATACAATAATTTAAATATTATCTTGATAGCAAAAAACATACATATAGCAGTAATCATATTTCACTATGAACTACATGTACCATACGCTCTCCAATTCAAATATTTGTATTCATTTTATGTTGAATTCAAATCATAGTACATTATTGGTCTAGGTAGCGAGATGTTTGGGATAATCTAAACCCTGTTTTCCTACGTATAATTTTTGGCTGAATTGGGACAAGTTTTGATATAAGCCTCTTGCAAAACCAGAGATTCTCTCAACAAGCCTCGTTGTTCCGAGAGGGAACGTGTCACCTTTGTGTGCGAAACGATATACGCTGCCTCCCCTGATTTTATTTACAGAGGCAACATAGAACTATATGAGTGCCCTATTAAATTTTGGAATTTTTTCGGGTTCATTTGGCCTTTTAATACATTAATTGAGTTTCTGGACTTTTAATGCGCATAATCTAAATATGAATAGCATGCACATGCTCCGGCGCACCAAAATGGGTTGAAAAATCACATGTGTGTCCTTGGTTGAATTTCTAGGTCCCATGGAAGAAATGAGAATGAAATTCAAACATCTGGGCGTCATGACTTGGCCGAGAACATCGAGAAACTTTGGTTTTAAATTCATGTAAATCCAAAACTCGCTTGGAAATCATGAAACTTGGCATGGTGTCATGTCATGGCACTAACATGTTGTGGTAAAAAATTGGGCCGATTTGGAAGCTCGTGCTTCTAAGAGGGAACGTGTCACCTTTGAGTGTGAAACGATATACGCTGCCCCCCTTGAGTTTCTTAACAAAGGCAACATAGAAGTACATTAGTTCCCTGTTAAATTTTGGAATTATTCCGGGTTCGTTTGTCGTTTTTTATACATTAATTGAGTTTCTGGTCATTTAATGTGCATAAGTCAAATTTGAACTACAAGCACATGCTCTCGTGCACCAAAGTTGGTTGAAAAATCACATTTGTGTCCTCGGGTGAATTTTTAGGTCCCATGCAAGAAATGAGAATAAAATTAAAACATCTGGGCATCGTGGCTCGGCCAAGAACATTGAGAAACTTGGTTTTAAAATTCTTGTAAATCCAAAACACGTCTGAAAATCATGAAACTTGGCATGGATGTCATTTCATGGTACTACCATGTTGTGGTAAAAAAATTGGCCGAATAGGAACAGATTTTGGTATAAGCTTTTGCAAACCGAAGCTTCTCTCAAGAAGGCTTGTGGTTCTAAGAGGGAACGTGCCACCTTTCAGTGCGAAACGATATACGTTGTCCCCCTTGAGTTTATTTACAAAGGCAACATAGAACTACATGAGTGCCCTGTTAAATTTTGGAATTATTCCGGCTTCGTTTGGCCTTATTTACACATTAATTGAGTTTTTGTCATTTAATGTGCATAATTCAAATTTTAACTACAAGCACATGCTCCCGTGCACCAAAGTTGGTTGAAAAATCACATTTGTGTCCTCAGGTGAATTTCTACTCCATCCTTCCATCTATATGGGTCCTAATGCGTTTTTCGAGGCTAACTTTGGCCAAACGTTAGAGCAATAATATATGACATGCAACTTACACAAAGCATACCTTCAATTTTGTATGTCAAAGGAGCTTCCAATAATATAATTTTCATAGTATACATCTCATGTTCTATTAATCTTGTCAATAGTCAAAGGTTGTCTTGAAAAACACATTAGGCCCTATATAGATGGAAGGAGGGAGTAGGTCCCATGCAAAAAATGAGAATAAAATTCAAACATCTGGGCATCGTGGCTCGGTCAAGAACATTGAGAAACTTGGTTTTAAAATCATGAAACTTGGCGTGGTGTCATGTCATGGTAGTACCATGCCGTGGTAAAAAAATTGGCCGAATAGGAACAAATTTTGGTATAAGCTTCTTGCAAATCAGAGCTTCTCTCAAGAAGGCTCGTGGTTCTGGGAGGGAACGTGTCACCTTTGTGTGCATAATTCAAATTTGAAATACAAGCACATGTTCCAGTGCACCAAAGTTGGTTGAAAAATCACATGTGTGTCCTCGGGTAAATTTCTAGGTTCCATGCAAGAAATGGGAATGAAATTCAAAATTCTGGGCGTCGTGGCTGGGTTGGAAACATTGAGAAACTTAGTTTTTTAATTCCTGTAAATCCAAAACACACATGAAAATAATGAAACTTGGCTTGGTGCCATGACATGGCACCAACATGTTGTGGTAAATTTGCAGTCCAATTTGCGAAGGCGCACACATTAACAATCAACAAAGTCATTTTGCAACAAGTGTTGTCACGTTACAATCGGAAACACAAGTATTATTGAAACCGTGGGCGTTCTACTTACTAGTACCATTTACGTGCCACCACGCGTCCCCATTTTCTATTAGCTAGGAGGCGCTGTGCAGGGTAGCTATTTTAGTATGAGAGGCGTGCGATCATACTCCTGCGCGTGCCTATCGGGAGGAGAGCCCTTTGACCTCCATCTGCCGTCCACCTCTCTCCCAAGGTCTCCATTAATGGCACCCGAGTCTCTGTTTAATGGCGTGGCTATGTCTCACTCGATTGAGATTTAAGAGAGAAAAAAGAAAATCTGAAAGCACGAATCTTGATGTAAGATCCGACGGACCTATATAGCATCTATTGCGACTTATAGAAAGACTGATGAATATATAAGGATGATTAATTTTTTTTCTTGATCAAAGAAGGACTTGCCCCTTCTGATTTTCATTACTGAAAACCACCACAATTCACAAGAAGTTCGGCACAACTCCAGCCTAACACGAAGGACTAAAAGCTACCAGATTGAAATCGCAACATCCCAAGAGGCCAACAAAGGCCAAACATCCGTGCTAGAACCCAACATTTCACAACCTACGACACAATCTACATCCTAAACAGATTATTACATCAAAAGAAATCAGGAAACTAGTCTCCGCGGCGAGCGGTGATGAGCTCTTTCGTTTCCTCAAGACGCTTCTTGAGAACATCCACGGATTCCTCCACCAGCCTTTGGTGCTCGTTACAGAGCATGTCATTCTCGTCCATAAGTTTCTTCAACAAGGCACTGGTCTCCTCTTGTAGGTCTGCACTTCGGACGATCTTCTCCCTCAGCAGGTCGCGCTCGTCCCGGAGCCTCTCATTGCCCTCCCTTAGTTGCCCGATGACGCCGGTAGCCTGTTCAAACGAGGCTATCATGTCGTCCCGCAACCTCGCTGAGCTGGAGATCTGATCCATCTGGCTATGGACGATCGCATGCATGCACTTGTAACAGTCGTCGCCTGCCCACGAGAAATTTTCCCAGGCCGCCACGGCGCGGCAGGACATCCCTGCTGCATTCGTGGCGCGGCGGGACATCTCTGCTGCTTCCGCGGCGCGGCCGGACCAGTCTGCTGCATCGACGGTGCGGCGGGACCTCCGTGCTGCTTCAGCAGCGCGGCGGGGCCTCTGTGCTGCTACTTCCGCGCGGCGGTACATGTCGGCTGCTCTCGTAGCAAGGCGGGACATCTCTCGTGCTTCCACTTCCATGCTCGCCTCTCCCTGGTGGCAATCTCTCGACCCAGAACTCACGCTGGCCATGGCAGACGCAAGGGAAGGATGCTGAATGACTTGTTTGTTTTTGTGGATGAGGAGTTGAGGAGGAATGTGCGGCCATCTTGGCATACTAGTATTTATAACCGAGTACTAATACGCTCCTAAGTGGGAAACTGTTTAGGTTGTGATTGGTGTGAACAGGTTTGCAATTCAATATAGCGTGGAGTAATTTGGAATGTGACGAGGCGCAAGCTCAAAATTTATTGACGGTTCTAGTTTCGAAGTGCGGCACTATTCCCGGATGGAGTACTTCTTTTTCTACTCCCACGTTTCCGGTTTTATAGGGCTTATCTCAAAATTTTAGTTTTTCCATTTTATAAGGCTCAATTTGGTTGTTCCCCAACACATGTTCAGATTCCAAGGTGCATTAAATCATTGCATGCAAGTATTAAGAGAAAATTGACCAATTCATGTACTTTATGCATGCATGCATTGCAATTAATGCATTAAACCTATCTCTCGGGACTTCTCGCACGCACCATCGTGCCACCCACAAAAACTTGTACTCTGAGTTTAGTAGTATGTTATACAGGAAGAGAAGAGGTGCACGCACGCACTCGTCCTCTCACACACGCGTCTGTTTTTTTCTCGAAAAGGAGGATGATGACCCCCGGCCTCTGCATCTAGGAGTCACACACGCAAATTATTGAAATATATCGAGTGCGGTGCTTTGATGTGTCGCGTCAACTCGTACATCAACGAGAAGTTTGATTATCCTCTCCCTCGCGGACTTAACTGCACCTGCCTTTGGCTGTATGACAGGTTGGCCATACACCTGTAGGGCCCACCTGTCATACACTCAAAGGCAGGAGCGTCCCTCCCTCGCCCATGAGCGTGGTGGCTAGCAAGACTAGGAGAAGCTTTCGCTACATGCTCTCCCTCCCGCACGCGGTGGACATGCAGCAGTTCAACCGGTGTCAGATGGCCAGAAGCGTACTATAGTACTCCTCCAGCGCAGTAGTATTCCATCATTGTTCGACTTCCCGAAGAGGCGAAGAGCCAAGCGCAGCCCGGACGCTCGTGTGGTAGTTTCATGTGTATAGTAGTCTAGGATAGCGTGTACCGTGCCTGTAAGCTTAAAATCGTTGGGGTCGGCTCCATGCTATGTGGTCGTCTCGAAGTTTTTTAAAAAAATTAAAATAGTCTTCTAGTCCTACCCGAAAATTGCCGCGCGTACTGCCCGAGAAAAGCCCCGCCCTCAACTTTTAACTACGCGAAAATAGTTTGAGCTTGTTCGTTCTATATAAATACAGTACTTACTGTATGTTTATTCACCCGTGGGGTTGTTCAATGAATGGAGGGGCGGGGAGCACAAGTGAACAATATTGTAGTACTACTAGTAGTAAGTAGGAGTCGTATAGTAGTCACCTTAAATAGAGAGTTTCTTTTCTTTAATGCCACGTACACAAATTGAAACGCTTGTTGTGGAGAGAAAAAAGATAATCACTCCACTATATATGGATGCAGGGGCCTGAGCGCCTGCTTTACTAGGTTTGCTCTCTTCATTCTCTCATCCTCTCTAGATATAAACAAGACAGCGGTAGCGACATTTTCTCTCTGCTCACCGCTGGTCATAGATCCGGCCGGGTCCCTTCGGCCGGTGTGTGTAGAGGACTAAGAGGTGCATCATTCACGCGGTCATCACCGCCGAGGGAGGAAACCCACAGCTGCCGGAGGGGCCCGATCCTCTACCCGTGTCGTTCTCTCTGACACATAGCCGGCTCGGGAGGTCCTCCGACCCTTCTTCCTCCCTGCCGTATTGTCCGCAGATCCGACCTGCCGCCGCCGACATCCCGGTGACCCTCAGGTATAAGTTCTTCGAAAGCGGCCTTGCTCTACTGCCCCAGCTCCCCATGTGTCTGCATGTGCATCTTTTTTACTCCCATTAGCTCTTCCAAAGCCACCTAAATTTTTAGTATTATTAGAGGTAAAGCTACTTCATGCATTCGAATCTAGGGCTTTGTTCAAACAACAAAGAAAGGGGGGAAAGTTGTAGCATGAATCTAGGACTTAATTCAAAAAGGAAATAATATGGTGAAAGTAGTAGAGACCGGATACCCAACCGGTCTCTTGGTTGAAAAGGGAAATAATGAGAAAATGCAGTACAAATTGGATAAGGAACATATCTATTATTGGTTGAAAAAAGGATAAAAAGTGGCAGCTGGTGGACAAGTCAACAGAGTATGTCCAGGATTAGATTTGCTGCCATCACATAGTAAAAGGTCTCCAAGATTAGATTTGCTGCCCTCACATAGTAAAAGGTCTCCGGATGAGATTTGCTGCCCTCACATAGTAAAAGGTCTCCAGGATTAGATTTGCTTCTCTCACATAGTAAAAGGTCTCCAGGATTAGATTTGCTGCCCTCACATAGTACAATGGCACTCCTGCTGTTTTCCCCGGTATGATAAGTAAGTTGCTCATTTACGCTGCTGAGTGTCCTAGTGTCCCCACGGTCCCATGCCCTTAAACCAACTCTTTAGCTGCTGTTGATTTACTGTGTCTGGTAAACAAGCAATGCCACCATTAAAGTAATCCCATATTTGAAGAATCTCATTGTTGATCGTAATGCTTCTGGTAACATGAAGCATTGCTGGTGTTTTAAAATTTCTACTGTCCTTCCGTGATTGCGATGAACATAATTAAGATGCTTCTTTTCATTTTGTATATGTTTTGTATATTCTTATTGACTAGCAACTGTTTACTTTCTATCTTCTTGTGCAGATAGGGATATCCATTTCACCTTGTTGCTATTGTGACCTTTTGGTGAACTGCACAAAACATTTTTTTTGGAATGAGTGTCTTGTGCAGTTCAACTAAAATGTCACGTGGGCAACATCTCTCAATTTTGGTGGAACTGCACAAAATGGTGATTGGAGTTTCCAAAATCTTCGTCAAGTTCTGCTGGTAATCTCGTGCAACATTTTATTGGCCTTTGCAAGATGGATCCGTCACTGTCACCACAATGGCACTTTATTTTAGTGGAATTGCACACAAAAGGATAAGAAAATTATAGTTGCACCTTACATGAGCCGGACAGACAACCTTAATGTTCCTCAATTTTAGTGCAACTACTAAAGAAGAACCTGCCAGCTCACAAGAGCAAGTACTTCTTGCTAGTTGAATGATGCAATATTTGCTTCATTTCAGGTGAACTGCAGAAAAAGGCGCATGAATTGAACCATGGAACTCCAGGCAGACCTCATCCAAGTAGAGCTGGAGGTTGAGTTTAAGGAGGCCGCTATTAAAGCAAAATCATGCTCTCATGTCTGCTTGTTTGTGTTGTGCAAACATGCTGTGCAAACAGGAATACTCAACTACAGATGTTGTGACGGTCAAGAGCATTCGCCAAGTTCTTCGATTGTATGACATGGCTAGCCAAGATGGATTTAATCCCGATATTCACTTTATGAAAAGGCTCTAATGGGTTGGTTCTGAATCTTGCAAGCTGGGAATCAGTGAGATGTGTAGGCATCTTTGTTGTACTTATTATTTGAATCTTATTTGTTGGTTCTGAATCTTGCAAGCTGGGAATCAATGAGATGTGTAGGCATCTTTGTTGTACTTATTATTTGGATCTTATTTGTTGGTTCTAAATCTTGCAAGCTGGGAATCAATGAGATGTGTAGGCATCTTTGTTGTACTTATTATTTGGATCTTATTTGCTAGTTCTGAATATTGCAAGCTGGGAAACACGGCATGATGATGCAGAGGACAACAACCATAACAAACAGTTCAAACTTGGTAGTATTATCTTTGTGAAAGTGCGACAAATGTGCTGATCGTGTGCGTCCTGAGAATAATAATTCTAATTGTTGTGCATGTTGATCCTGTGGCACTGATAGAACGAGCAAATACATTGCTTGTTTTAAGTACAAATTTCTATTAAAGCTAATTAAATTTAAGTAAAGTGACCACTAACTCCGGTTATTACAGTACCAATACAGACCCGCTCGTGAACCGACGTGTGGCCGAGGGTGCATCTTCAGCCGGGCGTGCAGCGGACGAGGGAGGGGTAGTAACTGTTGTCGCCTATACACACTCAGCTTACTGTTGAATCCAGTTCCCCAATAGCTGAAAAACGAACTACTGCCTCTGCTGATTTGCCAAGTAAGTCGCTTTGTCAGGCCTGTTGGGCTGCAAATATTTCAAGACGAGGAGAGCTTCATTCAGCTGGCCGAGAAAATGGCCTATCAGTAATGAGAAATGGGCTGTACATTTTTAAAACACATCAAACCGGCAATTAGTTTCAAATATCTTTTTTCATTTCGGGATTTTAAATTACATTAATTTTTATGCATGGAGAATTTGTTGAATTTTATATTGCTATACATTTATTTTTAAAATTAGTTTGAATGTGAGTCGAAATTCCGGGATTAAAAATAGTTCGGACCGCACCGAAATATGCAAAATTTCGTATAATTTTTTAGCCGTGGCCACAATATGGGCTGTAATGCTAACAAAAAGAATATGGGCTCCAAAAACACCTTAATAATTAGCAAATGGGCTGTAAATTATTGGAAATAATGGCAGATGGGTTGTATGCTGTTTTCCACAGATTTGAGGCTTTCCTAAAAAAGGTTGACACACAAGAAGTGACTGTTGGATGGCCATCCAACGGCCGTCGTGCTTCTTCAATCTCTGCTCTTCCTGCTCCAGCCGCTGAAACAAGCGCCGGTGGGACTGCCTACTCCGTCCTCCCCGCGGCCGGCTCTGCTGCCGCGCAGGCCTCACCGCCCCACCGTACTCCCATCGCTGGCCTAGCCATCCCTCTACTCATGCACACCTGCTGTTATTCTCCGGCGGCGGCAGACGAACCAGTAAACCCTCGTACAGTCGTACTCCCCTCCGCGTGGGAAACAACTGTCGAGTCTTCCCTGCCTCCGTGTCGTTCCCTTCCTAGGCCTCGCCGTCGTCCACCGCCCTGGTGCTCTCGGCGCGGCCTGGTCAACGTGGTCAACGAGCGGCATGCATCTGAAGTGGACTATACATGGAGAGGCCGACAGCTGGGTCCATGGCCGCACGCAAGGAAATGCCTCCTTATTACGCGCAAAATAATGATTCCTTCACCTGACATCAGGGACCCGCCAAAAGGGCCTCTGTATTTCGCGAAAAAATGTTACCGCCGCTGACAGCTCGGACCCACCAGCTATATCTTCGCACGCAAGGAAGTGCCTCCTTATTACGCACAAAAAAATGAATACTCCCCCTGTTAGTTGGGACCCAGTATAGTGGCAGGCTGACTTGTGGGCCTACTAAGTTGACGGGGATGGACGGCTTTCTCAACTTAGTCAATATGCACGATTCTAGCTCCAGTGACCGTACGATGTCCATCCAACGGTCGCAGTGCTTCTTCAACCTTTGGTCTTCTTGCTCCAGCCGCCCAAACTAGCATCGGTCGTGCCTCGTGCTCCTGCCTCCCGTGGCCGGCTACGATGCGGCGGAGGCCTCACCGCCCCCTACTACTCCCACCGCTGGCCATGCCATCCCTCTACTCACCCACATCCCCTGTTATTCTGCGGCGACGACAGCCTCACACCGCAGCGAACCAGTGAACCCTCGTACTCCTCTACACGTGGGCATCCACTGCTGCGTCTTCCTCGGCTCCGCGTCGTCCCCTTCCTAGGCCTCGCCGTCATCCACCGCCCTGGTGCTCTCGGCGCGGCGTGGTCAACATGGTCAAGGAACGACTTCCATCGGACATGGACTGTACGTGGAGAGGCTGACAGCTGGGTCCACGGCCGCAGCAAGGAAGTGCCTCCTTATTACGTGCAAACTAATTATTCCTCCACCTAACAGCGGGGACCCACTGGACGGGCCACCATATTTCATGAAAAAAAGTTTGCCCCTGACTGCTGGGACCCACCAGCTACATCTTCGCACGCAAGGAAGTGCGTCCGGGCAAAAAAACGACTCGCCCCCCTGACTGCTGGGACCCACCAGCTACATCTTCGCAGGCAAGGAAGTGCCTAACAATCAGGACCCACCTGGTCGAAGCATACGTAGCGTTGTCATTCTGGCCGCGAACGTGTACGTACATATATACTGGTGGATGTAGAAGCACGCACGTGTCGTAGTAGAGGCGCGCACGTAGCATGTACACGTACGTACAACGGCCAGGGTGCAAGAAAGAAAATACGGCCACGTATGTGTACATACGAGCGGGGTCTCGAACGCCTACTCGCACATACGTACGGCCAAGGCTCGTGTACATGGCTGGGTCGGAACGGAGAAACAACGTCGTCGTCATGTTCATGGGGAGGCAACGGAATGCGTCATGTTCATGGGGAGGCAACGGAATGCGTCGTGTTCATCGGGAGGCAACGGAATGCGTGGGTGCCAATCGGCTGGGTCGGAATGGAATGCGTGGACGTGTTCATCGGGAGGGCGTGGACAGAACAGGCGATGGAAACGAGGCCTGGCGTACCGCACAACGGAGGAAACGGACCTCCTACATTCGGAACGGGGTCTTGTTGATCGGGAGGGGTGTGGCGTACCGCAAAACGGAGGAAACAGACCTCCTATGGTCGAAACGGGGGTCTTGTCGATCGGGAGTGGTGTGGCGTACCGCAAAACGGACGAAACGGACCTCCTACGGTCGAAACGGGGGTCCTGTTGATCGGGAGGGGCGTGGCGTACCGCAAAACGGACGAAACGGACCTCCTACGGTCGAAACGGGGGTCATGTTCATCAGGAGGGGTGTGGTGTACCGCAAAACAGGACTCCATGGGATACTGTTCATCTCCACCGTCGACCTCCTCCAGCCTCCATGGGCAACCGTCGACCTCCTCCAACCACCACGGGCTCCTGTTCATCCAGCCTCCACCGCGCGCTACTCCACCGGCTACTGTTCAACCACCCCTCCACGAGCACCCCTCCACCGTCTACTGTTCATCCAGCCCTCCACACCACGGGGTCATGTTCAACCACCCCTCCACGGGCACCCCCTCCACCATCTACTGTTCATCCAGCCCTCCACCACACCACGGGGTCCTGTTCATCCAGAGGCAACGCCACCGCTCACTGTTCATCCAAACCCCCCCGCAACGGTCACTGTTGATCCCAGAGGCAGCATTGATCGGCTTCAGTTAGCAGCAGTAGCGAAGGAATCGCTCGATCGGGTTCAGTTAACAGCCATCGATCGATCGCTCGGGTTCAATAACACGTAGCCTGCAGTGCAATCGCCCGGGTTTAGTAGAGCCCAATGCCACGCTCGGGTTCAGTTAGAGCCAACGCCTCGCACACACGCGCGTACGTGTACGAGAGAAACGTGCATCGCTCGGCCCCCAACCTCCCACCGTAACCGGGAACTCCCCGAATTTTCCTCCCCCTCGCTTCTACCACGGTTTTTTCCGTCATGGATGGCCCAAAGAATGTCATGCAGCTGCGTCTCCGGCCAGCCCAGGACGAAAAGCCCATTTTCTGTCATGATTTTTTGTCATAGAAGTAGGAGCCCACCACATCTATGATGATACCGGGTTTTGTCACAATTATCGTCATAGAAGTGTCATATGTATGACAGAAAAAAAATTCGTTTGGCCCAAAATGTCACGGATGTGTCTTTTTTTTGTAGTAAGCGGACCCCCTCTTAATAGTACGGCTTTCCTACAACTCAAATTCACCGAAAAGAAATGTAGAGAACCGCCGTCTTCGATAGGCTCCGAGGGGCACCGAATCATCTAGTGCCTAGACATGAGATATCTGAAATGCTCAATGCATACGATTAGTCCGCAAATGCACTATCATCAATCACCAAAACCACTTAGGGAGAAATATGCCCTTTCATGGGTGAACTTAAGCTCTTTCTCGGACTGCAAATTCGTCAACATGACAATGGAATTTTCATCTCTCATGAGGAATACCTGAGACCGTGTCTGAAGAAGTTTAAAATGCAAGACTCCAAAATGAAGGGCTACAAAACTCCTATGCCCATGAATGGTAAGCCGGACGCAGATGTGTGCAGTAAGGATTACGATCAGAAGGCTTATCGTTCGATGATTGGTTCTCTTGTTTACCCTTGTGCTTCCAGACCTATTATTATGTTGAGTGTTTGCATGTGTGCCCGCTATCAAGCTGCACCGAAAGAATCACATCACCAAGCGGTCAAGCATATTCTTAGATATTTGGCTCACACCCCCACCTTAGGTTTATGGTATCCTAAGGGAACACACTTTGATGTCGTTGGATATTTAGAATCAGATTACACAGATGACTTGGTTGACAGGAAATCTACTTCGGGGACATGCCACTTCCTCGGTAGATCATTGCTATGTTGGTCATCAAGGAAGCAGAATTGTGTACCTCTTTCTATGGCTGAGGCCGAATATATTGCTGACGGCGCTTGTTGCACTCAGTTATTGTGGATGAAGCAAACTTTGAAGGATTATGGCATCAAGGTCAAGAAGATTCCTTTATATTATGACAATGAGAGTGTTATCAAAATTGCACATAATCCAGTGCAGCATTCCCGCACGAAGCATATTGCCATCGGACATCATTTCATTCGCAATCATGTTGCTCGAGAGGATATTGTCATCAACCACGTCAAGACCGAAGACAATCTCGCAGATATTTTCACCAATCCTCTCGATGAGAAACGATTATGTGTGTTATGGTGTGAACTAAATATCTCAGACTTCGCAAACATGCAGCAAGCTGGACTTGGCACCCGTGACAACACTTCCACATCTTAGAAGGAATGGGTGCACAACACTCGAAGAGTTTGAAAATTTCGACAAAGTGAAATTTTCTTTCTGAGAGTGGATACATTAACTAAGAACTAGACTAACCAGGTGCCACGATAATTGTGTGGCGCTCGAGGTCATACAGTTCTTATATGGTGGGTCACACCACCACAATTTTCTTTTGTTGAGTTTCTTTCCGGTCGGAAGATTTTGTGTTAGTTTGCATGCATTTCTCTCATAGCTATTCTTTTGGGTGTTTGTGTTTTTTTGTCTGAGAGAAATGCATAGGACCCTGTTTCCCTCTATTCTATCTCTTCCAGTCTATGCTATTCCGTTATGATCGCTCAATTTTGTCGGTGTTCTGGGAACCAGCGTACCCAGACTTGCCTGCCTGCGGCCCACGGAATGGCTCCATCGACGGCCTGGTATGTCCCATCTTCAACACCTTCAAGACAAGACCCTCACGAGGGGCCAAGCCTCGTGAGGCGGACGACACCAAGACCTCCATAGGAAGCGGCCTCCCCAGGCTGGCTCCCGAGGAGTGGAGATTACTATGCTCGCACCCACCTCATGAGGTTAAGGTGACGCCATCCATGACGACCAAAGCCAGGCGGGCGCCAGCGGGCGCAGGGCAGCAGGTTTCCTCTTTGGTGTTAAGGAGGCAAGTGCAGGCACGGGGTCCCGAGGAATCACCCAAAGGTTTCCATTCCCATGCAACAAGACCAAGACCGCCAGAATGGCAGGACGGATGTCATTGCCGAGCCCACCACGGCGTCACGACCAGAAGCTTTGCAGGCGAAGACCACTTTAGTTAGGATAGAATGTACTTCTTGCCCCCTTTAAAATTGGCCACTGTGGGATCCCTTCCCGCCTTCGTTTGGAGGAAGAGGACCAAGGCCACTATAAATATAGTTTAGCCACCACCGTAGAGGAGGACGGATCGAACCTCCAACTCATTCCTCAAAAGAACAGACCTCGTGAGGTTGTTCTTCCTCTGTACTAGTTCATCTTGAGCCCATCGTGAGGCCAATCCACCCCAAAGCAGGAGTAGGGTATTACACCGCAAGGTGGCCCAAACCTGGGTAAACTGTTGTGTCCATTTTCTTCCTTGTCCATCGAGCTAGGCCGTGGAGGCGACGAACTGGTTGACTAGTGAGGTCGAGTTCTTCGGACATGCCCTAGAGTTCGAACCTTCCTTCGGTCTGTGGAGCCCTGAATCCAACAAATTTTATCTGCTACTGAAACATTATCTTGTGTCCTTGACCATGATAAAGATTCAGCCCGAACTTTAATCTGCTTTGGCGAAAGCTGTCCAAAATTTGGGGTGTCCCGCCCAAGTGAGGACCATGATCTTTTATGACGGTTGCCACGTGCAATCTATCAACTGCCACCTTATCCTGTCTGTTGAATAGCAATAGTCTCTCTATAGTGGTCGTTTGATCGTATTAACTTGACGTGGTTATTTTCCCTCGCATATAAATATCGCAGTACCACCGCTACCTCATCAAATTCTCTTCCTCCTCGCCACCATCTCTTCCAAACACCTACCACAGTGCTCCTCCTTGAGCTCGATGTCGATGATCCCTTTGCTGCTTTGCTGCTAGAAAGTGGTCGCCGGAGTCCTTCCTCGCTGCCGGGACATCTTCTTCCACGCGATGTCGTAGCTGCTGCACATCACCAAACTAGGGTATGTGCAGTACCAACTCGGTCTTCCATTCTTCTCGTTCGAGTTCGTCCGCGGCTAATATTTCCCGATTTTACCACATATCTTAGATCTTTACTACTTAGGTAACTTGTGCGGATGTGGTTTGTAGTTGTCCCTTACATCCGAAAATTTTCAGATCTAGGGTTTGTGTTATGTCTCGCACGAATGGAATGCTAGCACGTTGACTAGTATATTCTTCGAACCTACTAGTCCGTTCTACACATTTCCTTCTTTCGAAACATTTCTCAAAGTTTACATCTAATTCTTCATCAAAACATTTTCTCTCAAAAAAATCTTCGCTATGAGCATTCATAACCCTGTCCCCATTTTCCCTGGCATCTATTCTTATTCACAGGTGTATGCAATTGGTTGAGGATTCTGATCGACAAATGACCATGGCTGATGGAGAAGAGATTATATTGGGTACGACATATGAATCTAAAGCAGCGAATGCAAAGGGCACAATGGTAGGACCGTTAACTGGCAAGAGAAAAAGGAATGAGCCAAGTGTTGACAAGCAATAAGAAGACGCTCCAAAGAAAAAGAAGGGTGGCAGACAACCATGCGCAAATTCAGCTGAATATATCTCTCAAGATAATTACATCACTGTTCCAAGAGAATCAAAACAAGAAATAGACAAGCATCCGCAAAGGATTGGACGCCACTAGGTACGCAAGTGGTTCAACTATGAAATGATTCATCCTCGGTTTGTGAAGAACTTTGCATTTCATCCTCCATGGGGTGACGGCCTTGAAATTGGTCTCATTTGAGCAAGTGATCCCCATGAGAGACCACCACCACCAAATGCTGATCAGCACTCACTTCGTTCTCCCGAATGTTGTCCTGATGAGCTTGCCAAGCGACAGAAGAATGCCCTCAAGAGAGCCAAGAAGGCTGAAAAGGAAAGGGCTCATGAAGAAGAAAATCATTGTATTCTCAAAGATGATGTTGAGAAGAAAAAGGCTAAAGGCAAATCTGAAGGTTGCTCCAAACATAAACATGAGCACAGTGCAAAGCGAAAGAGCGCACCGAAGAAGAGGCCGGCTGAACCAACCGACAGAAATGCTGAAAGCAATTCTTCCGATAAAGATGGTCCTCCACCCACAAGGGAAGAAGTTGAAGCTTCTCTTAGCGAGTAAGTGAACATCACAACATCCAAGGTGCTGCCTGATCTTCTGGCTCGTGTAGTTCCTATAGCCCCTCCGAAGAAGATCATTTTGAAAAGAAAGACTCCACCTACAAATGTCAACATGAAGGATCATGTGGATACAACTCCTCATCCCGAGGCAATAAACTTGAAGGATTTGGTAGTCGATGCTCCAATGAGCACTACCAATCTAGGCGAACCAATTCCAAAGCCAAAGGTGAAGAAAATTAGGGCACCAACCCCCGAGCAAACTGCTCCTTAAGATGTTGCACCGAAGGAAAAGGATTCCAAGTTTGCTCCTACTTTGACTCAACCATTGGCTTCTATGCCTCCATCCAAGTAAGTTCCAGTGCAACCAGCCCCGGTTCCACAGTCTGATGTCAGATCTGATGCTCCTCATTATTACAATCATGTGTTCATCATGGAGCAGCTTGATAAGTTTGTGAACGATCCATTCGATGGTGAAGTGGCATCTTTGCCAATCCCTCCTGAAGTCATTTCCCAGGCATCTGATGGTGTTCGAGACATGAGAGAAGATTCCATTGAAATCAACACCCTCACTGCCAAACTCAATGACCTGGATGGTTGAATGAAAACTACATCCTCAAAGTTTGTCATCAGACAACTCGAAGAATCTTACATGGATGTCAATCGGGCTTTGACTATACTCCATAACAGAAGATTGGGTTTTCACTCAGATCTAGATAATATAGTTCGCTAGATCTGCATTGAGCATCAAGCACAAGTCATTGGCTATAATGATCTTGTCAAGGCAGACATTGATCCAGTTGCTCTGCAGACAAAGAAGAGGCGAAACAAAACCGCAAAGAAAATGTGCCTCCTGCTATGACAGAAAGATCACCTAACCACTTTGTAGCTGAGCCTTAGAAAGGAAACTCTCCTGAGCCAGATATTCCTTCGCAACCTGATGTTCAACTCACTGATGCACCTCCCTCGCAAAGGCCAACTGAACTAGTGCCTGTGGCCTCCCCTGCTAGAGCTGATATTCCATCTCAGCAAGTTGTTTCTGAAGAAGGTGAAATCCCTCACTTTGAACCCCAAGATTCTCCCTCTCATGAAACACCGAATGTTTCGTCTCCTCCAATTGATCAATAGCATCAGATTCCCGAAGATAAATATCAACAACCTCCAGTGCATACCAAAAAAGAATCTGCCTCACTGCTCAATGAACCCAATGCCATAGTGTCCAACTTTTTTCATCTCATAGATCTTCATCCTGTATAATACCACAGAAAAGAATATAGTGAGGATAATTACAGGTACTGATCAACGAGCACTATAGCTAGCTTGAGACTTAAATTACATAAAGAAATCACTTACAGACAATAGCAACTAACGATAGATTTGACGAGTGTGTCTTGATTGAATAACTAAAAAAGTTCTGTAAACTCAACATATAGAGTTGTCTCATTGAAGTAATGATCTGCCTTGACTTTCACCATGAGGGAATCTCGATTGGTAGTCTTGGAAATTTTCATGTACCATTCATGCAATTCATAAATTCTCGTTGAGAGCTTCTTGACCTCCTCAGGCTTGACCAAAGGTTCGCCATGGGCATATTTCTGTTTTATGTCCTCCTCTCTAAGCGTATCCATGGGCTCGATCTCTAGGAGTTTATAAACGGTGATACCGATCTCTGTAGCATGTCTTCTACGCTCGTCGGTTATTACCAGCTGATCGACGCCAGTACTCACATGTGTTGGTAAAATGAGTGGGGGGATCGATTGCATCGCCTGTTCTCCCAGATGGGAATAGTTTTCCTGCTTTTTTGGCAGCTGCTTGGCTCGAGCTCGACTCCTTCTTTTGTTGTGTTCTATGTGCCTTCCTAATTTGGCGCTCATAGTCTGAGTCAACAGGCTTGGGAGCTGGTGCCTTAACCATAAGAATAAAGTGGGCATCGACATGCTCAGTCACTTTCTCCTTTGGCGGCGGTGGCAGTTTCGGTCCAAAATGGGCGTCCAATTGGGCCCGCACTTTGTCTTTGTTTTCCTCCTTATTCATGTCGTAAGGCCTCTTCGGGAGAGGCACGAGGCTTGGACCATATTGGAATCGATCTCGCTTGCCTCCTATACCTTTACTTGTAATGCTAGCCACCATAGCTGCGGCGGCTCTCTTCCACTGTTGTTTAGGTGGCTGAGCCCGCTGAGGCGGCGGAGACGGCTGACGTGCCTGACTTGGAGGAGGAGTGGGTTGACGCGGTGCCGGAGTTAGAGCAGGAGGAGTGGCCTGACGCGGTGCCAGACTTGGAGGAGGAGGAGTGGCCTGATGCGTTGGCGGACTTGAAGGAGCAGGACTCTGCTGAGGCGGTGGATGATGACTTGGAGGAGCGAGAGTCTGCTGACGCGGTGGCGGACTTCGAGGAGGAGTCGGCTGACGCGGTGTCGGTGGCCTTGGAAAGATGATGCAATCCTTTCTCCATAGGATGATATGATGTATGGCCTCTCCCAGTGTGTGCTCCTCGTCACCTCCAGGAATGTCAAGCTCTAGTCCCGAATATTGTGCCACCACTTCATCAACCACGACACCAGCATAGCCAGATGGAATCGGGTTGCAATGGAAGGTTGCTTCGGGGGGTTTTGTATAAGCAACAACGTCCGCCACCTTCATGGATATGTTCTTCATTTTGAAGTGTAGCTCACAATTAGTGTTCTCCATGATGTCATCCACAGGGTATCTATCTAGCAGTGCCTCACCTGGCAAGGAACCCATGCTGCTTCTTGGCATGGGTGGGACGATGATATCTAATGCTTGATCCGCTAGCTACTGCCGCTACTGAGACCCCTTTCTTGGCTAAGTGAGTCTATCTACTGCTGCTGCCGCTGGAATTGGAGTGCCAACTTCGCGTGCACTGATTCTAGACCTTTAAGGCGTTCTGCTTCCTAATTCCTATGCTCCTCCTCGAGCTTCCTCTTCTTCTCTTCCTCCATCTTCTTTCTCGCAACACTTCTGTAGTCGGTGTTCCAGTCTGCAAACCCCTCATACCAGGGAACAACGGCTTTGCCTCGTGTTCTTCCTAGGTGTACAGGATTTCCCAGGGCGCGCGTAAGCTCTTCATTCTCTCTGTTGGGCGTGAATGCCCCCGTTTGAGCCTCTTCTATTACAACAAGTAAAGCGACGTCGACTCCTTTAAGACTTGCCTTATCCAGAACCAGCCCTGTCTGCGGGTCCAACACTCCCCCATGCGCGTAAAACCAAGTCCTGCACCTGTCGGGCCAGCTCAATATAACTGGAGTGACCCCAACATCCAGCATCTGTTGCTCAGACTCATCCCACCACTAGTAGAAAACGGAGCTTTAAAACCGGTTTGTAAGGGCCTTTAGTGTCGGTTCCATAACCGGCACTAATTGGTGGGCACTAAAGGCCCCCCCCTTTAGTACCGGTTCGGCACGAACCGGCGCTAAAGTGCCACCACGTGGCGTGAGCTCGCGCCCTTGTATGGGGGACCTTTAGTACCGGTTGGTGTTACCAACCGGTACTAAAGGTTTTTCTTTTGAATTTTTATTAAAATTTTGGAAAAAAAATTTGATTATTTTTTTTGATTTTTATTTTTTCTGAATTATTTGGTGATTTAGTCTCTAATCACCTCTCTTAACTGCTCAAGTGTGGATCACTCATTCCAAATCATCTAACTTCCCGACCGGTCACCCATCCCTCTCACTACTCCAGGCCGAGCACGCTTAATTTTTGGGTTCTATTCTCCTTCGTTTCCAAGTCTGCACTTGTTGTTTTCCTGACAATGGTAAGATGTTAATCCTATTAACCCTCAGGAGTTTAGCTTGAGCATGAAGTCACACATTTCACTGTTTGAGTTTGAAACTATTATTCTAAAAAACAGTAATTATGTAGTAACATTAATACTTCTTGAATAAGTAGTTTGACCACAGTTTGACCATAGTTTGACCAGATTTGACCAAAATTCAAAAAATTGAAATAATTATTTAGTAACACTAATATTCTTGAATAATTATGTAGTAACATTAATACTTCTTGAATAAGTAGTTTGTCCAGATTTAACAATTTTTTTTTTAAAAACTGAAATTTGACCATATCTTTTTTTCGTTTTGGAATATGAGGATTCTAAAAAATTGCAAACAGGCCGTAGGCCATTTCCATCGGATGCGGATTTTCGTGCTGAATTTTTTGATATATTATACGTTTTTTTTCTGACATCGTATGCAGAAGTTATAGCCGTTTTACATTTTCCCTACACTTTTTGCAAAACATGTCCAAATTTAAGTTTTCAAATTTTCCTAACTAGTAGATGTAGTAATATAACTACCTCTCGAAGGATTTTATTTTTTATCATTTTCTTTTGATTTTTCAGAACTGAAATGGCGACACACGGGGGGGGGGGGGTAGAGTTGAAAATTGCCCTATAGTGCCGGTTTGTGTCACAAACCGGTACTATAGGTCAGACCCCTTTAGTATTGGTTTGTGGCACAAACCGGTACTAAAGGTTAGCCCTTTAGTACCGGTTTGTGACACGAACCGGTACTAAAGGTGATCATGGGGCCCTGGCCTGACGCCAGCCTACCATTACCCCTTTAGTACCGGTTCGTGGCACGAACTGGTACTAAAGGTTCAACACGAACCGGCATTAATGCATAGCCGTTTGAACCGGCGCTAATGGTACCATTAGTGCCGGCTCAAATTCAAACCGGCACTAATGTGCTTCACGTTTGACCCTTCTTCTACTAGTGCACTTAGGCTGGGCCACCGCGTAGCCACCTGGCCCCAGCGTATGGAAATGCTACTTTTTCGCGGCATTGAGCTTGTTTACTCTCGACCGTTCCTTGGCTAATTCTGATTCCTTGAATTTCACAAAAGCGGGCCAGTGATCTCTTTACTTCTCCAGTGTTCCCGTGAATTCTGGAGTCTTCTTTCCACCTTTGACGTACTTGGCCCATATAATTTTCTTGTGGTTGTTGAATGCAACCACCATCTTCCTAAGAGCAGCGTCCTTGACTTTCTGCGCATCTGCATCTGTGAAATGATCTGGTTGGGTGAAATGTGACATCAGAGATTCCCAAAGCAGATATTTTGCTCTTTGGTCAACAAAAGTAAGATCTGGACGTTCCTTTGCAAGCCTTTTCCATTCTTGCATGGAGATCACGATTTGGTCCTTCACAAGAACTCCGCACTAATGAATGAAGTTGCCCACTGAGGGAGTCCTGGATTAGGGGGTGTTCGGGTAGCCGGACTATACCTTCAGCCGGACTCCAGGACTACGAAGATACAAGATTGAAGACTTCGTCCCGTGTCCGGATGGGACTTTCCTTGGCGTGGAAGGCAAGCTTGGCGATGCGGATATTCAAGATCTCCTACCATTGTAACCGACTTTGTGTAACCCTAACCCTCTCCGGTGTCTATATAAACCGGAGGGTTTTAGTCCGTAGGACAACTTCATCATACAACAATCATACCATAGGCTAGCTTCTAGGGTTTAGCCTCCTTGATCTCGTGCTAGATCTACTCTTGTACTACCCATATCATCAATATTAATCAAGCAGGACGTAGGGTTTTAACTCCATCAAGAGGGCCCGAACCTGGATAAAACATCGTGTTCCTTGCCTCCTGTTACCATCCGGTCTAGACGCACAGTTCGGGACCCCCTACCCGAGATCCGCCGGTTTTGACACCGACATTGGTGCTTTCACTAAGAGTTCCTCTGTGTCGTCGCTTTTAGGCCCGATGGCTCCTTCGATCATCAACAACGATGCAGTCCAGGGTGAGACTTTTCTCCCCGGACAGATCTTCGTCTTCGGCGGCTTCGCACTGCGGGCCAAGTCGCTTGGCCACTTCGAGCTGATCGAAAGCTACGCCCCTGGCCATCAGGTCAGGTTTGGAAGCCTAAACTACACGGCTGACATCCGCGGGGACTTGATCTTCGACGGATTCGAGCCACAGCCAAGCGCGCCGCACTGTCTCGATGGGCATGATATAGCTCTGCCACCGAACAGCGCCTTGGAGGCCGCACACGCATCGGTTCTGACCATTGATTCGGAGCCTACTGCGCCGATCGAGGATCAGCGGTTGGACGCTGCCTCAGGGGCTGCGATCTCAGAGGCGATCAAGCCGAACTCCAGCCCCGCACTCCGCATGGCCCGTGACTCCGAGGAGCCGGATTCCTCTCTGAACTCCGAGCCCCGCACGCCCGTGCCGATCGAATCCGATTGGGCGCCGATAATGGAGTTCACCGCCGCGGACATCTTTCAGCACTCGCCCTTCGGTGACATCCTGATTTCGCTAAAGTCTCTCTCTTTATCAGGAGAGCCCTGGCCGGACTATGATCAGCAAGGATGGGATTTGTATGATGAAGAAATTCAAAACCCACCCACCACCCACTTCGTAGCCACTGTCGACGACTTAACCGACATGCTCGACTTCGACTCCGAAGACATCGACGGTATGGACGACGATGCAGGAGACAACCAAGAACCAACGCCTATGGGGCATTGGACAGCCACCTCATCTCACGATGTGTACATGGTGGATACCCCTAAAGGAAGCAACAACGAGGAAAACGGGGATGGAAAGAGGGATCGGTCTCTCGAAAAACAATCAAAGCGTCGGCATAAACACCGACCCAAGCCCCGCCTCGATAAAGACCCAGCCATAGAGCAGGATGAGCCGGTAGACGACGAGCATGCCTTAGAGCAACCGTCCCAACAGGACAACCCGGATAGAGAAACCGAACATCCCTCCCCCGGCGAAAATGGCATTTCGGACGACCCTACGCCGGACAAGCCCACGAAGCAGAAGAACCTCCACAAACGGCTCGTTGCAACCGCACGCAGCCTGAAAAAGCAGAAGCGGAAGCTAAAAACTGCGGAAGATGCACTCAGGATCAGATGGAGTAAAGTAATCAATACCGCAGACAAATACGGCGATAGTCGCCGCACTAAAAGCTATCCGAAGAGAAAGCTACTGCCTGAATTCGACGAGGAGGCCTTAGAGCCCTCGCATTCCAAAAGTGAGAAAGCCACACGGTCGGATAGACGACCCCATGGCCAGCATAAAGCGGCAAGCAGCGCCGCACTTAAGCCGGCATGCGACCCACTTAAGGATTCGCATCATGGCCCAGCCAGGTCCATTTACGGGCCAAGAAAGCAAGCTCTCATAAGCAATGCAGTAAAGCCATTATCAGAATCCGACACACCCAAATACAGGGGTGCCGCACACCCCCTATGTTTCACCGATGAGGTCCTAGATTATGAATTTCCAGCGGGATTCAAACCCATAAACATAGACGCATATGATGGAACAACAGACCCTGGAGTCTGGATCGAGGATTATATCCTCCACATACATATGGCTAGAGGAGATGACCTCCACGCCATAAAATACTTACCCCTCGAGCTTAAAGGGCCAGCCCGGCATTGGCTCAAAAGCCTTCCTGAAAACACAATCAGAAGTTGGGAAGAGCTCGAGGACGCTTTCCGAGCAAATTTTCAAGGGACCTATGTCCGCCCTCCGGATGCAGACGATCTTAGTCACATAACTCAACAACCCGGAGAGTCAGCTCGGCAATTCTGGAATAGATTTCTTACTAAAAAGAATCAGATAGTCGACTGTCCGGATGCTGAAGCCTTAGCGGCTTTCAGGCATAATGTCCGAGACAAATGGCTCGCCAGACACCTCGGCCAAGAAAAGCCAAGAACAATGGCCGCACTAACAAGCCTCATGACCCGCTTTTGCGCAGGAGAGGACAGCTGGTTGGCAAGATGCAGCACCAGTGACCCAAGTACATCCGAAACTAGGGATGGAAACGGAAAACCGCGATGTAATAAGGACCGTCGCCGGACTAAGGAAAAAAGTCCGAAGAGCACGGCAGTCAACGTCGGATTCAAAAGCTCACGACAGAATCAGAAAAAGCCGCCCCTCCAAGATAACAGGGACGACCTATCCAACCTACACAAAATCTTGGATAGGATATGTCAAATACACAGCACTCCTGGAAAGCCTGCTAACCATACCCACATAAATTGTTGGGTTTTCAAACAATCCGGCAGACTCAACGCCAAACACAAGGGGCTCGACACACCAAGCGAAGACGAGGGCGAACCCCAAAAGCAAAGTACCAGGAAGCAAAAGAATTTCCCACAAGAAGTAAAAACAGTAAACTTACTCCACATAACAAAACGTGCGGCGCCCATAAAGGTACGCGCCCCACGGCCTATTCCAAAGGAATCCCGCCACTGGTTGTCAAAACCAATCATCTTTGATCATCTGGATTATTCTAGAAGTGTCAGGAACCCAGGCTGGACTGCCCTGGTACTCGATCCAATAATTGGCGAACTCCAGTTTTCAAATGTACTTATGGACGGTGGCAGCGGACTCAACCTGATATATAGGACTCAATCCGCCACATGGGGATCGACCCAAAAAGAATTCGCCACAGCAAAACCTCCTTTCAAGGAGTAACGCCAGGTCCGGACACCCATTGCATGGGTTTTCTCCGGCTCGAGGTTATTTTCGGCTCTGCCGATAACTTCCGTCGTGAAAAGCCGACTTTCCACATCGTCCCATTCTCAAGTCGCTATCAAGCACTAGTGGGACGCGAAGCTTTCGCCCGCTTTAACACAATACCGCATTATGCATCTCTTACGCTTAAGATGCCCGGTCCACGCGGCATCATCTCCTTAAAGGGGAAGCAGTGAGAACACCTCCCCCAAGCGGAGGATTGTGCGGCCGCTTTAGCAGCCCCACAATACAATGGCTTCACCAGCCAGAACATCGGAACAGGTCATTAAGACCACGGACACGGATAGACGAGTCCGGCACAAAAGTATCGTTGATAAAGGCTTAGTGGCCATATACCCCTGCACTAGGGGCTTCACACGTATAAAATAAGAGACAATAAAGCTCAATTTTTCATTTTTTACTTTACACTTTGTTTATTTCGTATAACTTTTGTTCGGCACGCCCCTTTTTCAACTTAGTTGCTCTATTTTTACAGATGAACGTCGTGCTGCGCCCGTCCAGGATACGGCATAATGGAGATACAGGCGCAGACGTGCAGTAGGGACCCGTTCCAGGGATTCTTTTCAGATTAAGACCCTGCGTAAACCTTTTTTACTGTCTCTTGTTGATACACATCCCCTGCTTCTATGACCAAGGAGGAGGCTGGCGTCTTGGCATGTGGCCACGTCCGAATTCTTGCGCGTACCTGGACACTAGGGGCTTATACCTCAGAGCGTTACCTCGCCCGCTCTCATAAAGACCAAATACCTTAGGGAGTGTTTGGCGTCGCGAGTTTGGCCTTATATGCATCAGCTCCGAGTCATGATTTTGGTCAAATGTTGGGTTTCCCGGCTCCTGTGTTCGACCGCCTTACGTTCCGCTCTATCGGCTAAGGCGGCACCAGGAGAACTACTACGATTGTGCCCTAGTTCGGCCAGGCGAGCACCTCAGTAGAGAAAGCCGAAAACCGACTATCATGATATGGCGTGAGACTGGTCAACCACTCGATGACCCTCTGGAATCTGTAGGATTCCTCCGCATTAACGAAGGGCCATTTCCCGTCCAGGCACATACGCGCCCCAAATTCGGGCGAGCGCACTCGCCACCAGGGGCTACCTAAATAGTCCCATTGTCAAGATCCTATGGCTAAGTGAAAGTGTTAAAGCATTATAGTCCGGTTGCCTAGCTCGCTGCGCTATCACCTCCTTTGTAGGACCAAGACGTTGGATTAAGTGTGAAAATGCGCCTTCTGCGAGCACCCCCCCACTATGTGCGTGGGGGCTAAAGCCAACGACTGCAATCTTTCAGATTTTGTATATATATCTTAAAACGGCCGCACAGGAGGTGTTCCAAATACTTGAAGGCACAAGTATAAAAGGCTACTACAATTCATCAAAATATTGCTTTATAATTACATATGCTATCAGAACATAGCATCCTTCGAGCACTGCGTCTCTATTACACGAGCGCCTTCAAGGACTTCCTGAAAATAGTGCTCGGAGGGTACTCGGCTTTTGTCCGAATCGCGGGATGCAACAACGGTGGTCTCCATCTCTGCCCAGTATGTCTTGACACGGGCAAGAGCCATCCGTGCGCCATCTATGCATGCTGACCTCTTCATCGCATTGATACGTGGCACCGCGTCAAGGAATTGCTACACCAAGCTGAAATAAATCTTCGGCTCCGACCTCCCCGGCCACAGATGACCCATGACGTACTTCATGGCGAGTCCGGACAATCTATTCAGTTCGGCCCATTGAGCCAGACGATCGTCCACTGCCAGTGGATGCTCTGGATTCTGGAACTGCGACCAGAAAAGCCTTTCCACTTTGCGATCTTCTTGATCTCGAAAGTATTCGATCGCATCAGCAGCACTCGCTGCCAAATCTAGATAGGTGTCCTCCGCACTCCACATCCGGTCCAACGGAGCAAACTTCGGATCGCAAAACTTCCTCCGCAGCATAAAGGGCTTTCCAGCCGCAATCTATCCGGCCTGACGCAGCTCCTCCTTCGCAGCTCTCATCGCAGAGCGACCGTCCTTGGCATCAGCAACGGCCTTCTCTAAGTCCGTCTGTCTCGCCCGGTCTTCTTTCTCAAGAAACTTGCAACGGTCAGCAGCACCTTTTAACTTCACGGCCATCACGGCCATCTCCTTCTTGCTTCGGCAGTGAGCAGCCTGTTCGGCTCTCAGCTCTTCAAGGGCCTTCTCGGCAGCCGCATCACTTTTCCTGGCTTGTTCCTTAGCTCGGGCAAGTTCCGCCCGAAGACTCTCCACGGCGGCCGCACCATCTGCGTCAAGCACACACCTTGTAAGATACTGGCATAAAGCTCCTCTTACCAGATGCCGCCCGAGGAATTGCATACCTTGAGCCTCATCAAGCCGCTCGTTGACGAGCGCGATGTCGTCATCTGCCACGTCAAGTTGCCGCTTTAGTTCGGCAAAATCATCAGTTCGGCTCGATTCCGGACACTTCGCCACCTGTATACAAAGGCGACATTTTAGACCTGGGATTATGATCCTCTGCGCGCCGTCAATTTTGACAACGCACAGAGTCTCAGGGGCTACTATCTACACAGGGCGCATCTTGTTTATGCGCAACTGACAAAGAAGTACATTATCAAACGTACCTCAAAACCTGTCAGCAAACTTCTGACGGCCTCATGCAATCCGCTTTCCGCGGACGAAATCCTTCCAATCACCGTACCCATCAATGCACGGTGCTCCTCTGAGATAGAAGCTCGCCCCAGCAGAATCATCAGCTCCTCCGACCGCGCATCGGATGGTGCCGGACTCGTCCTATGACCTCCATCGAAGGCCGGACGCGGAGAACCTTGGGGGGACATACGGCTACCTCCACCCCTGCCGGACTCGGAGAAACCCTCTGCGACGACACCTCAGGGTCGCCTGCCTTGCCAGGCGGTACGGCAGGGGGAGGCGTTCCACTCTCCATCATCTTCGGAAGAAGATCCCCCAAAGACGAGCTCTGCTGAGAAGGGCTGAGGTCCGAGCTACAAAGTAAAATTTCGGTTAATCTTCTCAGATAAAAAGCAAGGATTTCTCTCATCCCTCTAAAGGAAAATCTTTCTCTACTTACGGCTCGCTGGAGGGCTGATCCCTTTGAGGGCGTAGTTCGGCCGAGGATCCTCCCGGCGTTGGACCCTCTGATGAGGACTTTTTCCCCTGCTTTGAGGCCATGGTCTCCAGGTCGTCAGAGGCGGCCCTCTTCTTCCCCTTAGGAGAGGAATTGTCAGTTCTTCCCTTCGGAGCAGCCTCCTTCGACGAGGCCATAGTTTCCTTGTCCTCCCCCTCACTTCCCTCCAAAGGCACGATCTTCAACATCCTGACTAGCACGGGATCCGGCCTGGTCTCAGGAAGGGGAGCCGGGCACCTGATCAGCTTTGCCTTCGCTATCCACTCCTGTTTAAAAGGACATCTCTTTTAGGGGCGAATTTATGACAATTTTACGGATAGCGAGTCCGGGCACAAGGTTACTTACTTGAGTATCCGGGCGATTGCAGCTTAAACCTACGTCCTCGGTCAAATCCGGACACATTGCTTGTGATCCGAAGAACATTTTATACATCTCCACGGGCGTTGCGCCCATAAAATGCTGGAGAGCTCGTGGTCCCTCCGGATTAAACTCCCACAGACGAAGGGAGCGACGTTTGCCGGGCAGTGTTCGGCAAATCAGCATGACCTGCGTCACCTTGACCAGGTTGAGGTCTCTTTCTAAGAGATCCCTAATGCGGCCCTGCAACAAGGGCATGTCTTTGGATAACCCCCAATCTAATCCTTTGTTGACCCATGGCGCTAGCCGTGGTGGGGGACCCGAGCGAAAGCCAGGAGGCGCCACCCACTTGGCGCTCCTGGGAGCGGTGATATAGAACCACTCTCGTTGCCACAAGCTGAGCTCCTCTTGAAAGGAGCCCTCGGGCCATGGATCATCAACATTCTTACTTATGATAGCGCCTCCGCACTCTGCGTGCCGTCCCTCGATCATCTTCGGCTCTAGTCCAAAAGTCTTGAGCCATAATACGAAGTGAGGAGTAACACGGAGGAACACTTCGCACACAACGATGAACGAGGAAATGTGGAGGATGGACTCCGGAGCTAAGTCATGAAATTCCAGCCCATAATAGAACATCAGCCCCCTCACGAAGGGATCCATCAGGAAGCCTAACCCCCGAAGGAAGTGAGACATGAACACTACGCTCTCATCAGGCTGGGGACTGGGAATAGCCTACCTTTGAGCAGGCAACCTATGCAAAATTTCGGCGGTCAAGAACTTAGCCTCTCTCAACTTTAGCATGTCCTCCTCCGTGACGGAGGAGGGCATCCATCAGCCTTGAAGGTCGGAACCGGACATTGTCGAAGGTCCGAAGCGCCTGGAATCTGGAGCCTAGGGTGTTGGAGCTCGAGGCGACGGGCGAACTTGTTTTGAGATTCGAGAAAAGGAGTAAGGCCTTGGTCTCTTTATAAGAGGTTGAATACCAGGAGCCCTCCCCGTAACCGTTTGGGACTCGCCTTTAATCGATAAGACATGCTAACGGGCACGATTGGGTTACCCACGTCCGTATTGATGAGAATCCCGTAAATAAAGGGGACACGATCTCTGCTTTGACAAGACGTGCCAAGGAAACCGCCTCGCAAAACACGCTGAGGTGGAAAAGTGAAAACGATTCGAATAAAAGCTTGGCCGTAGTGTGATGTCACGCTGCGGAATACGTCAGCGGATTAGATTTGTGTTAATATTATTCTCTCTGTGGCAATACGTGGAGACTTATTTTGCAGAGCCGGACACTACTCTTGGTGTTTACAAACTTTTATGAAGAATTTGGAGGAGGAACCCGCCTTGCAATGCCGAAGACAATCTACGCGCTGGACTCGTCGTCATTGAAGCCTGGTTCAGGGGCTACTGAGGGAGTCCTGGATTAGGGGGTGTTCGGGTAGCCGGACTATACCTTCAGCCGGACTCCAGGACTATGAAGATACAAGATTGAAGACTTCGTCCCGTGTCCGGATGGGACTTTCCTTGGCGCGGAAGGCAAGCTTGGCGATGCGGATATTCAAGATCTCCTACCATTGTAACCGACTTTGTGTAACCCTAACCCTCTCCGGTGTCTATATAAACCGGAGGGTTTTAGTCCGTAGGGCAACTTCATCATACAACAATCATACCATAGGCTAGCTTCTAGGGTTTAGCCTCCTTGATCTCGTGGTAGATCTACTCTTGTACTACCCATATCATCAATATTAATCAAGCAGGACGTAGGGTTTTACCTCCATCGAGAGGGCCCGAACCTGGGTAAAACATCGTGTTCCTTGCCTCATGTTACCATCCGGTCTAGACGCACAGTTCGGGACCCCCTACCCGAGATCCGCCGGTTTTGACACCGACACCCACATTCTTCTTTGGCGCGATTGGTTCGCCATTATGTTTGATGGCATCGATGTTGTACTTTATGCCCTCCTTCAACTTTTTGGCCAGGTCTCGCACTGTCCTGCTACCTGTAGAAGATTTTCTCAATCTGGAGGGCCGAAATAAGAAAGATCGATTCATTAATATACACACACACAAAATCATTTAAAACATGTGATGATCACCAGATGCCTGCTTCTATAAATATACCTCGCCGGTATTTGTTATTTCAAGATCATCATAGTTCTAGACTTCATCAATTCGGTCGTCTTGATCGAATATCATATCACCCTCCTTGGTATTGTTTAGATATTGGGAGTCGTCATCTTCTTCATTCTGATCATCTGGCCGGCGAGGGGAGCGTATGATCTCGAACAGGGCCTCTTCTCCTTCTCTACCGGTATTATCCGTCATAGCTTTTATTTAACTAATCTAGAAGAAATATAAAACAATTTAGTACGCATCTCAAATAATAGTAGATAATTGCATATGCATCTCGAATAATAGTAGATAATATATATGCATCTTGAAAGAAAAAACTGAATCATAGTAGATAATATGCATCATCAAATATAATCTCGAATACATCGTCTCGAATATTATCGAATAATATATATATAATCTCGAATACATCGTCTGGAATATTATCGAATACATCACTAGCTAGCTAATATAGATCGAATACTATCGAATAATCTAGCTCACTCGCGGTTCCTGAGGCGTAGGCGGTGGACACCCAAAGAGAAGGAAGCATCAGAGGATCATAGCTCGGGTGAGATCCCCGAAGAACTTGCCAGGTATTGGAGAACCTGACGTCCATAGCAGCCATGTAGCGACGGACATGCTCATCCTCCTCCCAGACATGGCGATGTACCACCTCCGGCGGGGCCGGCTCTCTCCGCACCGAAAGTGGCCCACACGAACGCCACCAAAGGAGCTCTGGGTCGACGACGGGACCCGGGGCCGGGTTCCTCACCAAGCGGCGCGCCCCTGAAGGTAGCACCTCGCAGTGCCAGCCCAGCGGAGCTGTAACACCCCAAGACCGGAGCTTCAGTTGCCTTCCATGGTTTTTCGAGTTTCATCGGGTAATTAGTTTTGTCTGTTGCATTCATCTTTGCATCATGTGCATTACATCATATCATCATGTCATTTATCTTTGCAACTCAAATATATAAACCATATGGATCTTCGGTCCATTTAAATCGAGGGTTATTCACAATGGTGATTCTCTTTATAACATATCCTCCCAATAGTAGGGAGCTATATTAAAATATTCCATTCATGTGGAATTACCTTGACACACTTGCAAAATAATTCCACATGCCTTTGTCCCATGCATCATCTCCTTCTCCTTTCCTTCTATTTCCTGTCTTTTGCAAGTGCCACTATCCCCTTCTCTATTAATGTCCATTCTTTTCCTATAAATTCTCGACCATGCCTACACCCTCTCTGCCAAATTTCAAATCCTTTGGAATTGTTTTGGTTGGGTTAAAAATGGCTCAAGTTTGAATTTAATTCAAACTTGAAATATTTTTATATCCTTAAAAATGCCCAAACAAGTTTACCCAAACTATGCATGTTTCCAGAACTCCAAATATATTTTTATCTCTATCAAATTCCCTGTCTACCCCTTTCTTTCTTTTCCTCCAAGTTTCTGTCTGAAGAAAATGGAAAAAGATTGCAGAGAGAGAGAGAGAGGAAAAGAGATTCTAGAGCAGCCCACCAGACCGGCCCATCTTCCCCCGCAGCCCACTGGACCGGCCCACCTCCTCCTTAACCTAGCACAAGGAGCTTCTCTCTCGATCCCCACTTCTCCCCTCGCGCCGCCACAGGAGAGCTTCGCTCTCTTCCTCACGCTCCAGGGAGAAGCCCCGCACACATTTCCCCACCTCTCTCGCTTGTCTCCCTCTCCTCCTCTCTCATCGGCGAGCCCCTTGTGACCTTCCTTGGTCCTCCTTCGTCAGCTCCACGCCCGGGCTCCTCTTCCTCCACGCGCGCCGCCGTCCCTAAGCTCCGCCATAGGCCTCCATCGATCCACCCACCCATCCTTGCCGGAGCAAGCTCGCTGTCCGCCACCTCGCGCCCAAGGACGCACCATCCTTGACCTCCTCCTAGCGCCTGCTGACCACCTTTGCTCCATTCCCTCCACTGCACCACGGCCGGCCCTGCCTCCTTGTCGAGCTGCCGGAGCGATAGTCGCCCGAGCTCTCCCTCGAGAGTGCCTCGCTCCATCGATTCTTCTGCCCGAGCCCCATTGCCTGCTGTCACGGGATCGTCAAGATGCAGGTCAACCCCGTCCAGATCCGGCTGGCCTCCGCTGCCCTTGCCTGTTCCCGGCCGGTTCTGACCCCGGTGGCCCATCCCCGTCGGAGTTGACCTCCACCACAGGCCACCCACCAAGCCGCAGGAGGAGTGCCGCTGCTACCTTGCTTTTGCATCGTCCACCAAGACATGAGGCCTTTTTTGGTGTTGCTTCGTTTTGGATGTGCCAGCCTTTCCCACAAGTGTACGACAACACGGTGACGCGTCATGTGATGGGGAACGTAGCAGAAATTCAAAATTTTCTACGCATCACCAAGATCAATCTATGGAGTAATCTAGCAATGAAGGAAGGAGAGTGCATCTACATACCCTTGTAGATCGCTAAGCGGAAGCATTCAAGTGAACGTGGTTGATGGAGTCGTACTCGTCGTGATCCAAATCACCGATGATCCTAGTGTCGAACGGATGACACCTCCGTGTTCAACACACGTACAGCCCGGTGACGTCTCCTACGCCTTGATCCAGCAAGGGGAGAAGGAGAGGTTGGGGAAGACTCCATCCAGTAGCAGCACGACGGCGTGGTGGTGGTGGAGGAGAGCGGGACTCCAGCAGGGCTTCGCCAAGCACTATGAGAGACGAGGAGGAAGAGAGGTACGGCTGCGCCAACAGGGAGATTGAATCGTCTCCTGGGCTGCCCCTTTGCTCAAGTATATATAGGGGAAGGGGAGGGGCTGCGCCCCCACCTAGGGTTCCCTCCCTAGGGGTGGCGGCAGCCCCCAGATCCCATCTGGGAGGCGGCCAAGGGGGAGAGAGAGGGGGCGCACCTAGGGTGGGCTTTAGGGCCCATCTGCGCCTAGGGTTTGCCCCCTCTCCTCTTGAGGACGCCTTGGGCCTTGGTGGGAGGTGCCCCAGCCCACCTAGGGGCTGGTCCCTTCCCACTATTGGCCCATGTAAGCCTCCGGGGCTGGTGGCCCCACCTGGTGGACCCCCGGACCCCTCCGGTGGTCCCGGTACACTACCGGTGATGCCCGGAACACTTCCGGTGGCCAAAACCATACTTCCTATATATCAATCTTTACCTCCGGACCATTTTGGAACTCCTCGTGACGTCTGGGATCTCATCCGGGACTCCGAACAACATTCGGTAACCGCATACATACTTTCCCTATAACCCTAGCGTCATCGAACCTTAAGTGTGTAGACCCTACAGGTTCGGGAACCATGCAGACATGACCGAGACAACTCTCCGGCCAATAACCAACAGCGGGATCTGGATACCCATGTTGGCTCCCACATGTTCCACGATGATCTCATCGGATGAACCATGATGTCAAGGATTCAATCAATCCCGTATACAATTCCCTTTGTCCATCGGTATGATACTTGCCCGAGATTCGATCGTCGGTATCCCGATACCTTGTTCAATCTCGTTATCGGCAAGTCTCTTTACTCGTTCCGTAACACATCATCCCCTGATCAACTCGATCACATTGTGCACATTATGATGATGTTCTACCGAGTGGGCCCAGAGATACCTCTCCGTTTACACAGAGTGACAAATCCCAGTCTCGATTCGTGCCAACCCAACAGACACTTTCGGAGATACCTGTAGTGTACCTTTATAGCCACCCAGTTACGTTGTGACGTTTGGCACACCCAAAGCACTCCTACGGTATCCGGGAGTTGCACAATCTCATGGTCTAAGGAAATGATACTTGACATTAGAAAAGCTTTAGCAAACGAACCACACGATCTTTGTGCTAGGCTTAGAATTGGGTCTTGTCCATCACATCATTCTCCTAATGATGTGATCCCGTTATCAACGACATCCAATGTCCATGGTCAGGAAATCGTAACCATCTATTGATCAACGAGCTAGTCAACTAGAGGCTTACTAGGGACATGGTGTTGTCTATGTATCCACACATGTATCTGAGTTTCCTATCAATACAATTCTAACATGGATAATAAACGATTATCATGAACAATGAAATATAATAATAATAACTAATTTATTATTGCCTCTAGGGCATATTTCCAACATCATGTACCTCTACCTTCGTCTTTGGAATTGCCAAGAATGCCAAGTACCTCGACGCCCGATGCCTAGAACGACTACCGTCGCCGAAGACCCATGAACCAAAAACTTCAAGTTCAACTATGTCGCAAGAACGAGACCGGCGGGTCCGAAGACCCCAAGTACCATGACAACCCCGAAGGGATTCGAATTCGTCAAGTTCACCTTCGAAACGTGTACCCCTACACCGCAACGAAACGCTGAGTTCCTCTCCGAACGTGTGTGCCCCTACCGTCGACCCCGTGGATGTCAACTTCCTCGCCGCGACCCCGATCCTCTACGGGGTGTGTACGACTACGGCCCGTGTACCACTACTTCCATGATGAAATGAGTACAACTACCGTCGACATGCATTTCACCAAGTACCACTACCGTCGACCGCGAAGGGCTTGGAGTCATCAAGTACCTCTCCGAACGAACGTGAACCACTACTTCCCTTAACGAACTCAAACCACTCCGTAAACGCACCTTTGGAAGGTATAACCCCGTGACGACCGTCCGAGAACGATTGCTTGTGTTGTATGAGATGCACCCTTTGTCTGCACCGTGTCCATAGTGTCTCTCGCTTCCATGCCATCGACTCATGGGACACCCGGTATCCGGCAGCGCCCCACCATCTTTTGCACGCATCCGCACACTTTTCCTTTGCATCGGTATATCAATCGAGTTACCAAAACGGGAACGTTGCCGTGGCACACCTTTTCTTTCCACCACGGTGACAAATGCTTCATAATGCTCTTGTCAACTTTTTAATAAAAAATGCATAAACTTGCACATGTCATCCGCATCATGATAACAACAATTAAAATATTTAAAATTGTTGTTTGCTTTAAATTGCTAAATGCATATGGGGATTTACCGGAATTGTTGTTTGTTCCAGCCTCATTTAAACTTGTTTAGATAGAGGTTTTACTTTTGCTTCTTCTCTTGCCATGTTTAACAACATTTAATATTGTTGGGTACCCAAACGGGAGAGAACTAAATAATTGATGTGGTGTTCCGTCAATATGCAACCCGTTGCATATTGACCTCCACTTAATTTTTAGTTTTGGTTGTTGCACTTTGCCATGTCATGCATATTTAAACCGGACATGCATCATACTTGGTTGTGCATCATGCCATGTTATGCTTGGTTGTTTACTATGTTGCTTGTTTCTTTCCGGGTTGCTTCTCTCGTTAGCTTCGGTTTCGTTCGGGAGTTGTGAGGATCCGTTCGACTCCGTCCGTTTGTCTTCTTCATGGACTCGTTCTTCTTCCTTGCGGGATCTCAGGCAAGATGACCATACCCTCGAAATCACTTCTATCTTTGCTTGCTAGTTGTTCGCTCTATTGCTATGCCGCGCTACCTACCACTTGCTATATCATGCCTCCCATATTGCCTTGTCAAGCCTCTAACCCACCTTCCTAGCAAACCGTTGTTTGGCTATGTTACCGCTTTGCTCAGCCCCTCTTATAGCGTTGCTAGTTGTAGGTGAAGATGGAGTTTCTTCCATGTTGGAGCATGGATATTGTTGGGATATCATTATTATATCTTTTTACTTTAATGCATCTATATACTTGGTAAAGGGTGGAAGGCTTGGCCTTATGGCTGGTGTTTTGTTCCACTCTTGCCGCCCTAGTTTCCGTCATACCGGTGTTATGTTCCTTGATTTTGCGTTCCTTACGTGGTTGGGTGTTATGGGAACCCCTTGACAGTTCGCTTTGAATAAAAATCCTCCAGCAAGGCCCAACCTTGCTTTTACATTTGCCTAACAACCTATCACATTCCCTTGGGTTCTGCAGACTCAATGGTCATCTTTATTTTAACCCCCCCGGGCCAGTGCTTCTCTAAGTGTTGGCCCGAACCAGAGCCACTTGCGGTGCCACCTCAGGGAAATTTGAGGGCAGGTTTTAGCTATACATAGTGTTCATCCGGTGTTGCCCTGAGAACGAGATATGTGCAGCTCCTATCAGGATGTCAGCGCATCGGGCGGTCTTGCTGGTCTTGTTTTACCATTGTCGAAATGTCTTGTAACCGAGATTCCGAGACTGATCGGGTCTTCCCGGGAGAAGGAATATCCTTCGTTGACCGTGAGAGCTTGTGATGGGCTAAGTTGGGACACCCCTGCAGGGTTTTGAACTTTCGAAAGCCGTGTCCGTGGTTATGGGCAGATGGGAATTTGTTAGTGTCTGGTTGTAGAGAACTTGACACTTAACTTAATTAAAATGAATCAACCGCGTGTGTACTCTCTTTTCGGCGGAGTCCGGGAAGTGAACACGGTTCTTGTGTTATGCTTGAATGTAAGTAGTTTCAGGATCACTTCTTGATCATCTTTAGCTTCTCGACCGTGCTTTGCTTCTCTTCTCGCTCTCTTTTGCGTAAGTTAGCCACCATATATGCTAGTGCTTGCTGCAGCTCCACCTCACTACCCTTTCCTACCTTTAAGCTTAAATAGTCTTGATCTCGCGGGTGTGAGATTGCTGAGTCCTCGTGACTCACAGATACTTCCAAACAGTTGTAGGTGCCGATGATACCAGTGAAGGTGACGTAACCGAGCTCAAGTGGGAGCTCTATGAAGATCTTGTTCATTGTGTTGTTTCGCTTTCCCGTTGATCAGTAGAGGAGCCCAGTTTGGGCGATCGGGGATCTAGCATCTGGGGTTGTCTTTCTTTATTTGATTCCGTAGTCGGACCTTGATTGTATTCTGGATGATGTATGATATATTTATGTATTGTGTGAAGTTGCGATTGTAAGCCAACTCTTTATCCCTTTCTTATTCAATACATGGGATGTGTAAAGATTACCCCTCTTGTGACATGCCTACCATGCGATTATGCCTCTAAGTCATGCTCTGACACGTTGGAGATATAGCCGCATCGTGGGTCTTACAAGTTGGTATCAGAGCCATCCCCGACTTAGGAGCCCCCTGCTTGATCGAATCGCTGACGTTGTTGAGTGTAGAACAAAATGTTTTGAGTCTTAGGATTATATATATGAAGAGTAGGGTTCTTTTTACTCCTTAGTCCCTTCGCCGCTCTGGTGGGGCCTCGTGACGTAGAGTTTTAACTCTTCTCTCCTCAAATTTCACGAATTATTTTTTTAGGATCACGCGGGTATCATGGAATCGTTCCGATGATTTTGTGACGAGAACATTGTTCTTGGTGCCTCCTGACATTTAGGGGTTGTGGCAGTGTCCCAGGGAGTTGAGCTCCGAGGTGTTGTTGTCACAATTTTATCATTACAGTTCTGGAATACCTGAGTTCACCGACATCGAAAATATCTTTTATGCAGTTGTTGGTGAGATAACCTCGACGCCACCCAGTACTGGGACGGGATTTCGGGAGTATTGCCATAACTCATATAACTGATGCTTTTCGAAGGTTGAGGTAAATGATTTCCGAAGGTTTCTTGGTTATGTGTTGAAGGATGGATACAATTGGATGTAGGAATTGTTAGTTTGGGTGTGATATTATGCTTCCCCTTTATCCCCAACACCCGATTGCCTAACCAGAAAGTTTCAGGAGTTTATAAGTGGGAATTCAAGTATATCGTAGGATATCTTTCCAATAGACACATGATATGATATGGGATCTATCATATGTTTGTTCCGGCTTATTTTGCAGGCCAATCCTTTATTTTGTTTTCAATTGTGGTATTCGAGTTGCTTCAATGTCAAGTGTTGATTCCATACCTTTCCTAAGCGGTGTTCTCATATTTCTTTGTGAATACTAATTCTTCATGATAATCGAGATTGTCATGTCAATCCTTTTTCAATCGGCGTGTTTCTCTTCAAGTGGATCCGGTCATTTTCAACATTCGCAAGAGCACCTCTCAGTTTCTCTGAACGGTGTTGTTCCATCTGCCCAATGTGCCTTTGTTTTCCGCCCTCCCACCCTTTTTCTTCAAGGACTCAGATTTCTTAATCAAGTATCATGTTATTGATGGAAAGTCTCTCCATTCTTTTCCGTCAATGTTCTTATCCGATGATTCTCAAGAGGATACTAACGGAGCTTCAAGTGTATTATTCGTCGTTCTCTTTTCTTCTCCGGTGGATTCAAGTCAAGCTTTGTCGATCATATCTTTTCCTCATTTCAAATGCTTTTTCCATGCCGGTGCACCTCATAATCATTCCCCGCTTGCTATTCAATTGTTCCGGAGTGCTGAAGATATCTCGAAGATTCGTGTTTCCACTCTGCATTCGTTCTAGTTCTTTCGAGGATGTTATTTCATACAAGCTATTTTATTCAACCGGTGCAATCTCTCTTTCAAGTAATCATTCAATGGTGTTTCTTTTGAGTGGGCCCTAACCCACAGGTCTTTTCCTAGGATCTTACCTGACTCTTCAATTTTCCCGGAGTTATTCTCAAATTTAGTTCAAGGTTTGACGTAAGAATGATTCATCATCAGTCAAATGCTTTCTCCAAGATCTTTCAAATTCTTTTCAACGTTGGCTCAACCTTTCTATTCATCATCCCGGAGTGTCTAAACAATGCTTGATGGTGTTTCTCGTCGTCATTCTCTATATTTGAAGACCGAAGAAGATTTTTCTCTCAATCTTGATCCATTCTCTTCAAGATTCATGGTTCTAGCTTGTTGCCATCCTCTCATAATTGTTTTCGATTGTGAGAATTCTTTTCACCCATCCGGAGCAATTCAGGAGTCTTTTAAGTTTGATTATGCGGAGGCCATCATTTCAGAAGATTTATTCATTCTCAGCTTTCAGCTCTTGTTCTCCAAATCTTACCGGTGCATCATTCAAGTATTCTCTGATCAACTCGTGATCTCTTCGTTCTCTTGTATCAAATTCTCTCTTGTATCTTCGTTCATTTTGTAATTCTTCCCAGTGTTTCGCTATCTTTTCTTCATTCGTTTTCAAATCTTACGGTGGTTCGTTCAAGATTTCTCTTCCTCGTTATCATATCAATTCATATGTTCTTTCCAAATCCTACCGGTGGATCGTTGAAGACCTTCCCAAGTTTGCGCTATATCTCTCCTTTATCATTTCCAATGAGAATGAGTAGTATGCCAAATCCGTTGCTTGTCATCAATTTAATTGGTGAAGGATAAGCATAATGTAATTCTTATTCTTGTTTCATCCAAGTGATTAATTCCTTATTCCGGAGGTTCATCAAAATTCTCGTTTTCAATTATTTCATCTTCTCTTTTTCCCAGAGTTCCAAGCTCTCATCATCAAGAAGATCCATCTAATCATTGCAAGGCTTCAACCTTATTCTCTTCATCCTTCATTCCGTTTGATCATCCTTTTATTACCGTAGTTCTTCATGGAGGCTCTACATGATGACTCGTCAAGGATTTAATTCCTTCTCGAAGTGTTGATCGAGATTCTTTTCAAAGGAGCTCAAGTATTCTTCATCTTGCATTCCGAAGTGAAATTCTTTCTATCTTATCTTTTTCAGGTGGTGTTATGTCTTTCTTGACAATTTTCCCTTCATGTTTCATGATTCAAAATTTGTCAGGAATGAGAAATTTAAACCCATCATTTTCTTCCTGGGAGTTATCTTGGTATAGATTTCACCTAAAGCCTTCCAATGGGAATGTTGCCATTATGGTGCTTATCTATGATCCAATTTCTGCTTCTCATCTCGATAAGGAGTTTCTCGTCTCCTTGTGCGTATCAATCCAATCTATTGTTTCTGTTAGTGGCAGAATTTCACCTCATAGTTCTGAGAAGTTTTCCATAAGCCCACTACAAGCTTACTCTTTTCGTTGTTGGTTTTCCAACAACTCCGTCCGACCCTTCACCTAAAGATGCTTTTTCAAGATCATTTGAGGTAGAAGATGTTGTTTTCTTCTTCGTTACTTTCACTATTCTATCTTTTGTTTCGGAGGCATTGTGATGTTGCTCTCTTCACTCATCATCTCGGTTTGTGAGGACCGTGTTCTTTTCGTGCTTATCCATTTAACCGGAGTGTTGTGCCCTCTACTCAAGTTCTTTTCATCTTATCAAGTCTTGCATCTCTTTTCAACTGGAGTGATGTCCGAATTTGTTCTTCCTCGTTCCTCTTTTCTAACGGAGAGTTGTCAACTTCGTTCATCTCTGTTGTTTTCTTTTCTCGAAATGGTTTAAACTTTCAAGGTTCTTTGGTTTCACTCATTTGTCAAAGAAGCAACTTAGTTTTACCTCTTCTCTTCCTCTTCCGTTTCCCCGGTGCCATCCTAGATCTCAGGACTAGATCCTCCCGTAGTGGTGGAGTGTTGTAACGCCCCAAGACCGGAGCTTCAGTTTCCTTCCTTGGTTTTCCGAGTTTCGTCGGTTAATTTGCTTTGTTTGTTGCATTCATCTTTGCATAATGTGCATTGCATCATGTCATCATGTCATTTATCTTTGCAACTCAAATATATAAACCGTATGGATCTCCGGTCCATTTAAATCGAGGGATATTCACAATGGTGATTCTCTTTATAACATATCCTCCCAATATTAGGGAGCTATATTAAAATATTCCGTTCATGTGGAATTACCTTGACACACTTGCAAAATAATTCCCCATGCCTTTGTCCCATGCATCATCTCCTTCTCCTTTCCTTCTATTTCTTGTCTTTTGCAAGTGCCACTTTCCCCTTCTCTATTAATGTCCATTCTTTTCCTATAAATTCTCAACCATGCTTACACCCTCTCTGCCAAATTTCAGATCCTTTGGAATTGTTTTGGTTGGGTTAAAAATGGCTCAAGTTTGAATTTAATTCAAACTTGAATTATTTTTATATCCTTAAAAATTCCCAAACAAGTTTATTCAAACTGTGCATGTTTCTAGAACTCCAAATATATTTTTATCTCTGTCAAATTCCCTCTCTACCCCTTTCTTTTTTTCCTCCAAGTTTCTGTCTGAAGAAAATGGAAAAAGATTGCTGAGAGAGAGAGAGAGAGGAAAAGAGATTCCAGAGCAACCCACCAGGCCGGCCCATCTTCCCTCGTAGCCCACTGGACCGGCCCACCTCCTCCTTAACCTAGCACCAGGAGCTTCTCTCTCGATCCCCACTTCTCCCCTCACGCCTCCACAGGAGAGCTTCGCTCTCTTCCTCACGCTCCAGGGAGAAGCCCCGCACCCGTTTCCCCATCTCTCTCGCTTGTCTCCCTCTCCTACCACCCTTGGTCCTCCTTCGGCAGCTCCACGCACGGGCTCCTCTTCCTCCACGCGCATCGCCGTCCCTAAGCTCTGCCACAGGCCTCCATCGATCCACCCACCCATCCTTGCCAGAGCAAGCTCGTCGTCCGCCACCTCGCGCCCAAGGACGCACCATCCTCGACCTCCTCCTAGCGCCTGCCGACCACCTCTGCTCCATTCCCTCCACTGCACCGCGGTCGGCCCTGCCTCCTTGTTGAGCTACCGGAGTGGTAGTCGCCCGAGCTCTCCCTCGAGCGTGCCTCGCTCCATCGATTCTTCTACCCGAGCCCCATTGCCTACTGTCACGGGAGCAACCCCGTCCAGATCCGGCTGGCCTCCACTGCCCTTGCCCATTCCCGGCCGGTTCAGACCCCGGTGGCCCATACCCGTCGGAGTTGACCTCCACCACAGGCCACCCGCCAAGCCGCAGGAGGAGTGCCGCTGCTACCTTGCTTCTGCATCATCCACCAAGACCCGAGGCCTTTTTTTGGTGTTGCTTCGTTTTGGATGTGCCAGCCTTTCCCACAAGTGTACGACAACACGGTGACGCGTCATGTACCTCTACGTTCGTCTTTGGAATCGCCAAGAATGCCAAGTACCTCGACGCCTGATGCCTAGAACAACTACCGTCGCCGAAGACCCATGAATCAAAAACTTCAAGTTTAACTATGTCGAAAGAACGAGACCGGCAGGTCCGAAGACCCCAAGTACCACGACAACCCCAAAAGGATTCGAATTCGTCAAGTTCACCTTCGAAACGTGTACCCCTACACCACAACGAAACACCGAGTTCCTCTCCGAACGTGTGTGCCCCTACCATCGACCCCGTGGATGTCAACTTCCTCGCCGCGACCCCGATCCTCTACGGGGTGTGTACGACTATGGCCCGTGTACCACTACTTCCACGATGAAATGAGTACAACTACCGTCGACATGCATTTCACCAAGTACCACTACCATCGACCCCGAAGGGCTTGAAGTCATCAAGTACCTCTCCGAACGAACGTGAACCACTACTTCCCTTAACGAACTCAAACCGCTCCGTAAACGCACCTTTGGAAGGTATAACCCTGAGACGACCGTCCGAGAACGATTGCTTGTGTTGTATGAGATGCACCCTTTGTCTGCACCGTGTCCGTAGTGTCTCTCGCTTCCATGCCATCGACTCATGGGACACCCGGTATCCGGCAGCGCCCCACCATCTTTTGCACGCATCCGCACACTTTTCCTTTGCATCGGTATCTCAATCGAGTTACCAAAACGGGAACGTTGCCATGGCACCGTTTTCGTTATCGTTGTCGTGGCACCCCTTTTCTTTCCACCACGGTGACAAATGCTTCATAATGCTCTTGTCAACTTTTTAATAAAAATTGCATAAACTTGCACATGTGATCGCATCATGATAACAACAATTAAAATGTTTAAAATTGTTGTTTGCTTTAAATTGCTAAATGCATATGGGGATTTACCGGAATTGTTGTTTGTTCCGGCCTCATTTAAACTTGTTTAGATAGAGGTTTTACTTTTGCTTCTTCTCTTGCCATGTTTAACAACATTTAATATTGTTGGGTACCTAAACGGGAGAGAACTAAATAATTGATGTGGTGTTCCGTCAATATGCAACCCGTTACATATTGAGCTCCACTTAATTTTTAGTTTTGGTTGTTGCACTTTGCCATGTCATGCATATTTAAACCGGACATGCATCATACTTGGTTGTGCATCATGCCATGTTATGCTTGGTTGTTTACTATGTTGCTTGTTTCTTTCCGGGTTGCTTCTCTCGTTAGCTTCGGTTTCGTTCGGGAGTTGTGAGGATCCGTTCGACTCCGTCCGTTTGTCTTCTTCATGGACTCGTTCTTCTTCCTTGCGGGATCTCAGGCAAGATGACCATACCCTCGAAATCACTTCTATCTTTGCTTGCTAGTTGTTCGCTCTATTGGTATGTCGCGCTACCTACCACTTGCTATATCATGCCTCCCATATTGCCTTGTCAAGCCTCTAACCCACCTTCCTAGCAAACCGTTGTTTGGCTATGTTACCGCTTTGCTCAGCCCCTCTTATAGCGTTGCTAGTTGTAGGTGAAGATGGAGTTCGTTCCATGTTGGAGCATGGATATTGTTGGGATATCATTATTATATCTTTTTAATTTAATGCATCTATATACTTGGTAAAGGGTGGAAGGCTTGGCCTTATGGCTGGTGTTTTGTTCCACTCTTGCCGCCCTAGTTTCCGTCATACCAGTGTTATGTTCCTTGATTTTGCGTTCCTTACGCAGTTGGGTGTTATGGGAACCCCTTGACAGTTCGCTTTGAATAAAACTCCTCCAGCAAGGCCCAACCTTGCTTTTACATTTGCCTAACAACCTATCACCTTCCCTTGGGTTCTGCAGACTCAAGGGTCATCTTTATTTTAACCCCCCCGGGCCAGTGCTTCTCTAAGCGTTGGTCCGAACCAGAGCCACTTGCGGTGCCACCTCGGGGAAACTTGAGGGCAGGTTTTAGCTATACATAGTGCTCATCCGGTGTTGCCCTGAGAACGAGATATGTGCAGCTCCTATCAGGATGTCGGCGCATCGGGCGGTCTTGCTGGTCTTGTTTTACCATTGTCGAAATGTCTTGTAACTGGGATTCCGAGACTGATCGGGTCTTCCCGGGAGAAGGAATATCCTTCGTTGACCGTGAGAGCTTGTGATGGGCTAAGTTGGGACACCCCTGCAGGGTTTTGAACTTTCGGAAGCCGTGCCCGCGGTTATGGGCAGATGGGAATTTGTTAGTGTCTGGTTGTAGAGAACTTGACACTTAACTTAATTAAAATGAATCAACCGCGTGTGTACTCTATTTCCGACGGAGTCCGGGAAGTGAACACGGTTCTTGTGTTATGCTTGAACGTAAGTAGTTTCAGGATCACTTCTTGATCATCTTTAGCTTCTCGACCGTGCTTTGCTTCTCTTCTCGCTCTCTTTTGCGTAAGTTAGCCACCATATATGCTAGTGCTTGCTGCAGCTCCACCTCACTACCCTTTCCTTCCTTTAAGCTTAAATAGTCTTGATCTCGCAGGTGTGAGATTGCTGAGTCCTCGTGACTCACAGATACTTCCAAACAGTGGCAGGTGCCGATGATACCAGTGCAGGTGACGCAACCAAGCTCAAGTGGGAGCTCGATGAAGATCTTGTTAATTGTGTTGTTTCGTTTTCCTGTTGATCAGTAGAGGAGCCCAGTTGGGTTATCGGGGATCTAGCATTTGGGGTTGTCTTTCTTTATTTGGTTCCGTAGTCGGACCTTGATTGTATTCTACGGTGGGTGAACAAATTACTGTTGAGCAATTGACATAATTGAGCATAGTTATGAGAATATCTAGGCATGATCATGTATATAGGCATCACGTCTGTGACAAGTAGACCGAAACGATTCTGCATCTACTACTATTACTCCACTCATCGACCGCTATCCAGCATGCATCTAGAGTATTAAGTTAAAAACAGAGTAACGCTTTAAGCAAGATGACATGATGTAGAGAGATAAACAATATGAAATAAACCCCATCTTGTTATCCTCGATGGCAACGATGCAATACGTGCCTTGCTGCCCCTTCTGTCACTGGGAAAGGACACCGCAAGATCGAACCCAAAGCTAAGCACTTCTCCCATTGCAAGAACTACCAATCTAGTTGGCCAAACCAAACGGATAATTCGAAGAGACTTGCAAAGATAACCAATCATACATAAAAGAATTCATAGAAGATTAAAATATTATTCATAGATAGACTTGATCATAAACCCACAATTCATCGGTCTCAACAAACACACCGCAAAAAGAAGATTACATCGAATAGATCTCCACAAGAGAGGGGGAGGAGTTTGTATTGAGATCCAAAAAGAGAGAAGAAGCCATCTAGCTACTAACTATGGACCCGAATGTCTGAGGTAAACTACTCACACTTCATCAGAGAGGCTATGATGATGGAAGCCCTCCGTGATGACGGCCCTCTCCGGTGGAGCTCCGGAACAGGCCCCAAGATGGGATCTCGTGGATACAGAAAGTTGCGGTGGTGGAATTAGGTTTTTTGCTCCTGTTCTGATCGTTTGGTGGTACGTAGGTATATATAGGAGGAAGGAGTACGTCGGTGGAGCACCGAGGGGCCAACGAGGCAGGGGGGCGCGCCCTAGGGGGTGGGCGCACCCCCCACCCTCATGACCGCCTCTTTGACTCCTTGGAGTAGGGTCCAAGTCTCCTGGATCATGTTCGGTGAGAAAATCACATTCCCGAAGGTTTTATTCCATTTGGACTCCGTTTGATATTCTATTTCTTTGAAATACTGAAATAGGCAAAAAAAATAGCAATTCTGGGCTGGGCCTCCGGTTAATAGGTTAGTCCCAAAAATAATATAAAAGTGGAAAATAAAGCCCAATATAGTCCAAAACAGTAGATAATATAGCATGGAGCAATCAAAAATTATAGATACGTTGGAGACGTATCAGAGCCCAGTCCTGGACATGGCTCCGATACGTCCATTTTGCATCATGCTTTTATATCAATATTTATTGCATTATGGGATGTTATTACGCATTATTTCACAATACTTATGGCTATTCTCTCTTATTTTACAAGGTTTACGTAAAGAGGGAGAATGCCGGCAGCTGGGATTCTGGCTGGAAAAGGAGCAAATATTAGAGACCTATTCTGCACAGCTCCAAAAGTCCTGAAACTTCACGGATGATGTTTTCCAAATATATAAAAAACATTGAGCGCAAGAACTTCACCAGGGGGCCACACCCTGCCCACGAGGGTGGGGGGCGCGCCCCCTACCTCATGGGCCTCCTGGTGGCCCTCTGATGACCATCTTCTGCTATATGGACTCTTTCGATGGGAAAAAATCATAAGCCATCTTCTCAGACGAAACGCCGCCGCCACGAGGCGGAACCTTGGCGGAGCCAATCTAGGGTTCTGGCGGGGATGTTCTACCGGGGAAACTTCCCTCCCGGAGGGGGAAATCATCGCCATCGTCATCACCAACGCTCCTCTCATCAGGAGAGGGCAATCTCCATCAACATCTTCATCAGCACCATCTCATCTCAAAACCCTAGTTCATCTCTTGTATCCAATTCTTGTCTCCAAGTCCGGGATTGGTGCTAGTAGTGTTAATTACTCTTTGTAGTTGATGCTAGTTGGTTTAATTGGTGGAAGATCATATGTTCAGATCCTATATGCACATTAATACCCCTCTTATTATGAACATGTTTATGCTTTGTGAGTAGTCACTTTTGTTCCTGAGGACATGGGAGAAGTCTTGCTATTAGTAGTCATGTGAATTTCGTATTCGTTCGATATTTTGATGAGATGTATGTTGTCTCTCCTCTAGTGGTGTTATGTGAACATCGACTGCATGACACTTCACCATTGTTTGGGCCTAGAGGAAGGCATTGGGAAGTAATAAGTAGATGATGGGTTGCTAGAGTGACAGAAGCTTAAACCCTAGTTTATGCGTTGCTTCGTAAGGGGCTGATTTGGATCCATATGTTTCATGCTATGGTTAGGTTTACCTTAATACTTTTGTTGTATTTGCGGATGCTTGCAATAGAGGTTAATCATAAGTGGGATGTTTGTCCAAGTAAGGGAAGTACCCAAGCACCGGTCCACCCACATACCAAATTATCAAAGTACCGAACGTGAATCATATGAGCGTGATGAAAACTAGCTTGACGATATTCCCATGTGTCCTCGGGAGCGCTTTACACCATATAAGAGCTTGTCCAGGCTTGTCCTTTGCTACAAAAAGGATTGGGCCACCTTGCTGCACCTTATTTACTTTTGTTACTTGTTGCTCGTTACAATTATCTTATCACAAAACTATATGTTACCACTTATTTCAGTACTTGCAGAGAATACCTTGCTAGAAACCGCTTGTCATTTCCTTCTGCTCCTCGTTGGGTTCGACACTCTTACTTATCGAAAGGACTACGATAGATCCCCTACACTTGTGGGTCATCAAGACTCTTTTCTGACGCCGTTGCAGGGGAGTGAAGCGCCTTTGGTAGGTGGAATTTGGTAAATAAAAATTTATATATTGTGCTGAAATTTATTGTCACTTGTTACTATGGAAAGTAATCCTCTGAGGGGCTTGTTCGGGGTATCTTCACCCCGACCAGTAGAGCAAAGAGTTGCTCCTCAACCTACTGAACCTACTAAAAATGAAAATGCTTGCTTTAAAATTCCTTTGGGTATGGTAGAAAAACTGCTAGCTAATCCTTTTTTAGGAGATGGAACAAAACATCCTGATGAATATCTAATATATGTGGATGAAGTTTGTGGATTATTTAAGCTTGCAAGTGTACCCGGAGATGTTGTTAAGAAGAAGGTCTTCCCTTGATCTTTGAGGGGAGATGCATCAACATGGTATAGGCTATGTGACGATATGGAGTCTTGGAACTACAAACGATTGAAATTGGAATTTCATCAAAAGTTTTATCCTATGCATCTTGTTCATCGTGATCACAATTATATATATAATTTTTGGCCTTGCGAAGGAGAAAGCATCGCTCAAGCTTGGGGGAGGCTTAAATCAATGTTATATTCATGCCCCAATCATGAGATCTCAAGAGAAATGATTATTCAAAATTTTTATGCTCGGCTTTCTGATAACAATCCCACCATGCTTGATACTTCTTGTGTTGGCTCTTTTGTGATGAAGACTATTGAATTCAAATGGGATTTATTGGAAAGAATTAAACGCAACTCCGAAGATTGGGACCTCGACAATGGTAAGGAGTCAGGTATGACACCTACTTTTGATTGTGTTAAATCTTTTATGGATACCGATATTTTTCGTAAATTTACCACTAAATATGGACTTGACTCTGAGATAGTAGCTTCTTTCTGTGAATCTTTTGATGCTTATGTTGATATCCTCGAGGAGAAGTGGTTTAAATATCATCCTACCATAGAAGTAAAAGTAGCTGCACCTATTAAAGTTGAAGAAAGACTATTACTTATAATGATCCTATTGTTCCTACTTCTTATGTTGAGAAACCACCTTTCCCTGTTAGGATAAAGGATCATGCTAAAACTTCAACTGTGGTTCGTAAAAGCAATATTAAAACATATACACCTCCTGAGCAAGTTAAAGTTGAACCTAATATTGCTATTGTTAAGGATCCCTTGTCTGATAATATAGATGGGCATGTTATTTATTTCTGTGATGAAACTGCTGGAATTGCTAAACCCCGTGATACAGATAAACCTAGACTTGTGATAGGCATGCTTGTTATTTCTGTTAAAATAGGAGATCATTGTTATTATGGCTTAAGTGATATGGGTGCTAGTGCTAGTGCAATACCTATTGACTTATACAACGAAATTATGCATGACATTGCACCTATTGAGTTAGAGGATATTGATGTCACAATTAAACTTGCTAATAGAGATACTATTTCACCAATGGGAATTGTTAGACATGTTGAAGTCTTGTGTGGGAAAACTAAATATCCTGCTGATTTTCTTGTTCTTGGTTCCCCACAAGATAGCTTCTGTCCCATTATATTTGGTAGACCCTTCTTAAATACTGTTAATGCTACCATAGATTGTAAAAGAAATGTTGTTACTGTCGGTTTAGATGATATGACTCATGAATTTAATTTTTCTAAATTTAGTAGACAACATCGTGAGGAAGAATTACCTAGTAAAGATGAAATTATTGGTATTGCCTCTATTGCCGTACCTCCTAGTGATCCTTTAGAACAATATTTGCTAGACCATGAAAATGATATGTTTATGAATGAAAGAAGGGAATTAGATGAAGTATTCTTTAAACAGGAACCTATTATGAAACATAATTTACCTGTTGAAATCCTAGGAGATCCTCCTCCACCCAAGGGTGATCCCGTGTTTGAGCTTAAACCGTTACCGGATACTCTTAAATATGCTTATCTTGATGAGAAAAAGATATATCCTATTATTATTAGTGCTAACCTTTCAGAACATGAAGAAGAGAGATTATTAAAAATTCTGAAGAAGCACCTTGCTGCTATTGGATATACTCTTGATGATCTTAAGGGCATTAGTCTCACTCTATGCCAACATAAAATTAATTTGGAAGAAGATGCTAAACCAGTTCGTGATCATCAACGCCGGCTGAATCCTAAAATGAAAGAAGTGGTAAGAAAGGAGATACTAAAGCTCCTTGAGGCAGGTATAATTTACCCCATTGCTGATAGTCAGTGGGTAAGCCCTGTCCATTGTGTCCCTAAGAAGGGAGGTATTACTGTTGTTCCTAATGATAAAGATGAATTGATTCCTCAAAGAATTATTACTGGTTATAGGATGGTAATTGATTTCCGCAAATTAAATAAGGCTACTAAAAAAGATCATTACCCCTTGCCATTTATCGATCAAATGCTAGAAATATTATCCAAACATACACATTTTTTCTTTGTAGATGGTTATTCTGGTTTCTCTCAAATACCTGTGTCAGCCAAAGATCAATCAAAGACTACTTTTACATGCCCTTTTGGTACTTTTGCTTATAGGCGTATGCCTTTTGGTTTATGTAATGCACCTGCTACCTTTCAAAGATGCATGATGGCTATATTCTCTGACTTTTGTGAAAAGATTTGTGAGGTTTTCATGAACGAATTTTCCGTCTATGGATCTTCTTTTGATGATTGCTTGAGCAACCTTGATCGAGTTTTGCAGAGATGTGAAGAAACTAATCTTGTCTTGAATTGGGAAAAGTGCCACTTTATGGTTAATGAAGGAATTGTCCAGGGGCATAAAGTTTCTGAAAGAGGTATTGAAGTTGATAAAGCCAAGGTTGATGCTATTGAAAATATGCCATGTCCCAAGGACATCAAAGGTATAAGAAGTTTCCTTGGTCATGCTGGTTTTTATAGAAGGTTCATTAAGGACTTCTCAAAAATCTCTCCGCTTCTGACTAATTTATTACAAAAAGATATACCATTTGTCTTTGATGATGATTGTGTAGAAGCATTTGAAATACTTAAGAAAGCATTGATCTCTGCACCTATCGTTCAGCCACCTGATTGGAATTTACCCTTCGAAATTATGTGTGATGCTAGTGATTATGCTGTAGGTGCTGTTCTAGGACAAAGAGTTGATAAGAAACTAAATGTTATTCAATATGCTTGTAAAACACTAGACAATGCTCAAAGAAATTATGCTACTACTGAAAAGGAATTCTTAGCAGTTGTGTTTGTCTGTGATAAGTTTAGACCTTATATTGTTGATTCTAAAGTAACTATTCACACCGATCATGCTGCTATTAAATATCTTATGGAAAAGAAAGATGCTAAACCTAGACTTATTAGATGGGTTCTCTTGCTTCAAGAATCTGATTTACATATTGTTGATAGAAAAGGAGCTGAGAACCCCATTGCATACAACTTGTCTAGGTTAGAAAATGTGCTTGATGACCCACTACCTATTGATGATAGCTTTCCTGATGAGCAATTAAATGTCACAAATGCTTCTCATACTGCTCCATGGTATGCTGATTATTCTAATTACATTGTTGCTAAGTTTATACCACCTAGTTTCACATACCAGCAAAAGAAAAAGTTCTTTTATGATTTGAGGCATTACTTTTGGGATGACCCACATCTTTATAAAGAAGGAGTAGATGGTGTTATTAGATGTTGTGTACTTGAGTATGAACAGGAACAGATCCTACGCAAGTGTCACTCCGAAGCTTATGGAGGACACCATGCTGGAGATAGAACTGCATATAAGGTACTGCAATCTGGTTTCTATTGGCCTACTCTCTTCAAGGATGCCCGTAAGTTTGTCTTATCTTGTGATGAATGTCAAAGAATTGGTAATATTAGTAGACATCAAGAAATGCCTATGAACTATTCACTTGTTATTGAACCATTTGATGTTTGGGGCTTTGACTATATGGGACCCTTTCCTTCTTTTAATGGTTATACACATATTTTAGTTGCTGTTGATTACGTTACTAAGTGGGTAGAAGCTATTCCAACTAGTAGTGCCGATTATAACACTTCTATTAAAATGCTTAAAGAAGTTATCTTTCCAAGGTTTGGAGTCCCTAGATATTTAATGACTGATGGTGGTTCACATTTTATTCATGGTGCTTTCCGTAAAATGCTTGCTAAATATGATGTTAATCATAGAATTGCATCTCCTTATCATCCTCAGTCTAGTGGTCAAGTAGAATTGAGTAATAGAGAACTCAAATTAATTTTGCAAAAGACTGTTAATAGGTCTAGAAAGAATTGGTCCAAGAAACTTGATGATGCATTATGGGCCTATAGAACTGCATATAAAAATCCTATGGGTATGTCTCCATATAAAATGGTCTATGGAAAAGCATGTCACTTACCTCTCGAACTAGAACACAAGGCTTATTGGGATATTAAAGAACTAAATTATGATTTTAAACTTGCTGGTGAGAAGAGGTTATTTGATATTAACTCACTTGATGAATGGAGAACCCAAGCCGACGAAAATGCCAAGTTATTTAAAGAAAAGGTTAAAAGGTGGCATGATAAAAGAATACAAAAGCGCGAGTTTAATGTAGGTGATTATGTATTTCTATACAACTCTTGTTTAAGATTTTTTGCAGGAAAACTTCTCTCTAAATGGGAAGGTCCCTACGTTATCGAGGAGGTCTACCGTTCCGGTGCCATAAAAATCAACAACTTCGAAGGCACAAATCCGAAGGTGGTAAATGGTCAAAGAATCAAACATTATATCTTAGGTAACACCATAAATGTTGAAACCAATGTTATTGAAACCATAACCCCGGAGGAGTACATAAAGGACACTTTACGGAACATTTCAGACTCCGAAAAGGAATAGGTATGCGGTACGGTAAGTAAACCGACTCCAAAACAATTTTTAAGGCATTATTTCTCCGTTTTGGAATATTTAGAAAAATAGAAAAATAAGCAGCAGTCCGGAAAGGACACGAGGGCCCCACGAGGGTGGAGGGCGCGCCCTACCCCCTGGGTGTGCCCCCTACCTCGTGGGCACCTCGTGTGCTCTCCAAACTCCGTTTTCGTACACGACACGTATTTTGGTCGGTGAAAATTCATTATATAATCTCCCAGGAGTTTTGACTCCCGTATCACGCAAAAATCTCATGTCTTTTTTTCGAGCTGTTTTCTGTCAGGGTTGTCAAGGCCAGGCACTACGTCGTCTCCCTCCTCCTCCAACAATGAGGGCAACGATGCTTGGCTAATGAAGATAGAGCTGAAGAGAGAAGAACCTATGGAGATCAACAAGGATGAAGGGATCAAGAAGGCCATGGAGGAGATGTTCCAGCAACAGAAGACACCCTTCAACTGGATCACAATCTTCTTGCCCCAACAGAAATCGAAGCTTTCAAGATGATTGAGTTGGCTCGTATACAAAATAAGTATCACACACATGAAAATATTTTGTTGAAGGAGCATATCATTGCACTCAAGGGCATTATCCGCAAGTTAGAAGACCTCCTACGCTCGATGTGAGACTATCCATCATCAACAACTCCACCTTCTTCACCAACAAAGGAGACATAATCACCTGGGTATGGGCACTCCACTTGGCAACTGCCAAGCTTGGGGGAGTGCCCCGGTATCGTATCACCATCACTTTTATCTTTACCGTTTTTCTTAGTTCGATCCTTTTGGTAATATTTTGATCTAGTAGAATAAAAGTTCTTAGTATGATCTAGTCGTGAGTTTTGCTTTATTATCCTTCTATGTAATCGAGTCCGTGAGCTATATAATAAAGATTAGTGTTGAGTCAAGGGCTTGATTATTTTGCCATGATCCTAAGTGAATAAAGGTGTCAGGACCCCGATTCCAAGTCACATCGATCTAGCCGGTAACACCTCATATCACTTTGCGGCCTCACGCACGGTATTTCCACGGGTGTCGCCTTACCATGGCCCGGGACCGTATGCGCCTTTTGGCTCACGTATATGATAGTGTCGCTAGCATCCATATGACAGAGAACCCGAGCCGACATGGCTAGTCGTGAACCCAAAGCAGCACCAACCTATGGGGACAGGCATACATGAATCACATCGAGCATGTCGGTCAGCAGCGTGTGAATCCGGGCTGTAGCACTGGGCTAACAGGACTTCGGGAACCCGGGCTGTAGCAGGCTAAGCAGGACTCCGGATGTCACCGTGTGACATTTCCCCGAAGGGACAGACACAGGAACGAAGTGAAACACATGCCGGCCAGTCAAGTGTCCTGAGTAGTAGTGCTGGGCTAGCAGGACTCCGGTGAACCGGGCTGTAGCGGACTACTATGGCTCATGGAAGCACTAGACTACATTTCCCCATTAGAGAGACTGCCCAGGATAGACAACTAGATTGTCGGATCCCACACATACCAAGCATTTCAATCATACATACAATATGCTCGATATGTGTAAATACAACATGGCATCACAACATAACTCTACAACTCAAGTATTTATTCATTAGGCTCCGAGGAGCGAGATATTACAAACATGGGTCCCATGACCCAACAATCATAGCATACAAATCAAAGCACATGCGGAAGCTTAACATGTCTAAGTACAGACATCTACAAATGAAAAGGGCTGAGAAGCCTGACTATCTACCAGATCCTGCCGAGGGCACAAGATCGTAGCTGAGGTATCAGGCTAAACGTCGAAGTCCACGCGGAACTACTAGCGAGACTGAAATCTCTCTGCAAAGCATAAATTAAGCAAACGTGAGTACAAAGGTACTCAGCAAGACTTACATCAGAACTAGCTACATATGCATCGGTATCAACAAGGGGGGGGGTGGAGTTTAACTGCAGCAAGCCAGCTTTGACTTAGTGGCTAACCTGAACTACGACTGCAAGAAACTCTTTTGAGGTGGCGCACACGAGTCCACATATTCACCATTCAATACACCACTATGGATCCGCTCCCGTCTCCCTACGAGAAGGCCATCCATAGCACTCACACTTATCTTGCGAGTTTTAGAGTATCCACTTTCACTTGTTTATGAACTGTTATAGGCAACCCAGAAGTCCTTTACCGCGGACACGGCTATTCGAATAGATCATTTATAACCCTGTAGGGGTGTACTTCTTCACACACGCTCTCGCCACTTACCACCATGTACACGTCGTGTATCTCGGCAACCTTCAAGCGGAAGCCTGGCGAGGGAGTCGGCCACGACCTGACTACCACACGAGTCTCTAGTCCAGGTTTATCGCCTATTCGGGTTCCATCCGCGAGGGGATCCGGCCGGAGTTTCGCTCACAGCCCCAAACGATGTGTGCAGGGTTCCCAAGACACCAAACGGGCGCTCGGTACACCGTGCCATGGTGTATCTACCGCATCATAGCCCACCCCTAGGATCAGCGCTATGCACGGCCGCCAACACATATCCTACAAACACCAGAAACTAGTTGCAACTCCTGGATAGAGTACAAGGGCAGTTAATAAGTCGAGAGGGTCCATTGGTTTCGGGCCCAATGCGTGGTAGTAGCTGGTCATGGATCACAAACACAGAACTCAGTTCCTAAGAATGGTTTCAATGAGACAACCCACCATGTACTCCTACATGGCCTCTCACCGCTACCTTTACCAAATCGTGTTCACACACTTAGCTCACACACAGTAGGACATGTTCATCACTGTTCCAATTCATCCCCGATGAATCAGACCTAACTCAATTCTAAGCAGTAGCAGGCATGACAACAAGCATGAATGAGTAGGCACATTAGGGCTCAAACAAATCCTACTCATGCTAGTGGGTTTCATCTATTTACTGTGGCAATGACAGGTCATGCAGAGGGAAGGGATTCAGCTACCGCAGCATGTAACAGTTGAATCCTTGTTGTCCTAATGAAGTAAAAGAGAGCAGGAGCGAGAGAGTGGGATTGTATCGGAATGAACAAGGGGGTTTTGCTTGCCTGGCACTTCTGAAGATGATATAACTCTTCATCGGTGTCATCGAACTCATCGTCGGAACAAACATCTACCGAGAGGGAACAACCACCGGCAAACACAAAATGAACCGCAATCAATGCAATGCACATACATATGAATGATATGTCATATTAAGGTACTGAATTGACCTAGTGCAACAGTTAGTCATATTCATTGAAATGGAATTCAAACCTATAGCAAATTCCAACTCCAAAACCAATTACCATTTATTGCATAATCATGAATTGTCCTATTCAGTGAGGTTAACTTGTTCAAACATGCATGAAAATACCATATTCAGATTCTTTGGATTTTTCTGATAATTTTTCATATATAACTTATTTCATTTGGAGTTATGGTTGATTTTATATGATTTTTAGAAGTTCAAAACATTTTCTGGAATTTCCTGGATTAAATTAAACCTAGAAAAGCTTTGTTGCGTCAGCATGACGACATCACGATGTCAGCAAGGTCAACAGGGTCAAAACTGACCCGTGGGGTCCATTGGCCAGTGAGACAGACACTAATCCCGCGTTGACTTGGGCTTTGACCCGCTGCGGGGCCCATTGTCAGCGTCTAAAAGTGGTTTAGCTGGCGGTGATTAGCACTAATTACATGGCCACGTCAGCACGCCGGAGTTTGTCCGGTGATGACCTCAAGCCGCGGCTGAGTCCGCTCGGGATTGAGCTACGTGCGACGGTTTCAGGCGAGGTTTGCGGCTATGGGTTGCTGACACACGCGCGCATCCAGTGGTGGCCACGGGAGGGAGTGAAGTGGACTGTGGCGGCGGTGGCGACGACTGGTGCGGTGGCCGGAGTTCGGCTAACAATGGTTTGGGCGAAGCAGGGCATGAAAGGAGCCGTGGATGGTCGTGTTCGACTCGAGGGAGTGCGGTGAGTGCAGCCGTGAGCTCGGACGCAAGCTTGCGCGGCCGTAGCCATGGTGGTGACATGGCCGGTGGCGGGGAAATCTCGACCTCAATGGTGGCCTAGTTAGGGCGTGCTATCGAAGAAGGGGACAGGGGGGAAGCGATCAGGGGCTCACTGGGGGGTGGAGGAGAAGGCCAGCGGGCTCGGGGACGCGTCGGAGCGGAAGCACGGTCGCCGGCGATCTCGGTGACCCGAGGAGGAAGAAGACGTTGGGGTGGCGCTCCGAGGCTCTTCTCGTCACATGGCTCAGTGGAGATGGCGTATGGGTCAACGACGGAGCTCCAGGTCACGTCAGAGAGGCACGGGGAAGGCTGTGGTCGCGGTGGTGCTCGTCGGCAGTTTCGGCGCCCACGAACAGAGAGAAGGGAGGAAGCAGAGGAGGGGATGAGGGCGAGGGAGAGTGAGAGGAGGTCGGGGGAGCTGCGTGGCGTCATCCAAAAGCATTCGGGCAAGCAGGCAGAGAGGAGGTGGCGCTCGGAGGCACGCGTGCGGCGAGCACACGCTCTGCGTCCTACTGGCGCAAGGTTGAAGACAACTTTGCCCCTGGTGGGCTGGGCTGGCTTTGCCCAGTTGGGCTGCTACAGAGGTGGGCCAGTTGGGGCGCTAGGTAAGCCCAGGTAGTTCCTCTGTCTCTCTCTTTTATTTCTGTTACCTTTTCTAATTTCTGTTTTTCTGTTCTGGTTTAAAATAAATAGTAAACCATTCATAAAATCCTGGAAATAATTATGGGTGCTTTCTGAGTTATTCCAGTGACCCTTAACAATTTCCAACATTTTTGGAGCAACTAATATATATATAGAATTTAAATAGCTCCAATTCAAATATGGTTGAATTAATTCAAAGTCCAAATATGTCCTGCAAAAATGTCAACCATTTTCGGTAGATGCTTCCACCTTGATCCAGAAATGATGAACATTTTTAAAGGGCATTTTGAAATCATTGAAAAAGATTTTAGTAAACCCTAGTTGGTTTAAGGGGGGTGCTGGGGGTTCTGTCATCCCCATTTCAGTTTCATAAAAAAAATAAACATGATGCCATGATGATCATGCAAGAGTAAGCAAAGCTAAGCTAGGGCTGTGACAACTCACCCCCACTAAACAAGAATCTCGGCCCGAGATTCTAGACGTGAGGTAAGAAGGAAGGGGGGTCAAAAAACTGTCGCAGTCTTCTCGATCCAATTGCCCTTCCCGAGGATGTTGATTCATTGCGTCATCTTGATCTTGACGTCTTTGATTTCGGGATCTTCATCCAGCATGATGACGGCAGAAAGAATTTCTACAGGAATCGATCTCCGAGGAGATCGAGCACTCAAGATCAACTCATGGAGTGAGATATAAAACATCTCTTGAGCTGAGACGCGAAACACACATCAGGGGTGATGGAAAGAAGCGGATGATAAAGGTTTAAATTTGGTAGGCAACAATTCCACGCTTAAGTAGGATGGTGCATGGTTTGAAAGTAGCGAGGAGATAATTGCCATGATACCATAACGAGACATCTTAAGGAAGGTCACTCGCAGAAATATTCCCTTAAGTGGCAAAAAGAATTACTTTCGATTTAGATATCATTGAAACTCTTCATACCAGCTTAAGGCAATTTACAATTGATCGTTTGAGATAGCTCGAAGAGATGGCATACTCGGACTAGGATGGATGATGTGGACTACCTTGTTGAAGACAACGCAAGGGATGATTTTTCTTACGCGTGCTCTCAAGAACTTGAGCATTTCCATATTCATCAAGGTTCTACCAACATCCGTGGCAAGGATCCTAGTAACACGACATACTACCATGATGACTAGTGATGGATGATGCGGATACAAAGGAAGATGACACCTTCTCAGATCTTCCCTTAGCGAGGCTAAGGGAACAGAATCTGGACGATCGACCGAGAGACATTTAGCACTCCGCCTCTAATGTTCTCCTTGATGTGCTAGCGTAATCCATTCATAGATATGGTTTGATATCTAGAACATCAAGTAAAAGGTCGGACTTCGGAAGCTCAAGAATCCCTAAGGAATAACTACGGAGGCAGATCCTGCGAGATCCTTATGGGGAGGTGACCAACTTCTTCAACCAGGATACTACAATAATAGGCCTTCCGGTTAGGTGTGTTGGCCACGACATCCACGTTACCGGTTACAGAGGGACCAACAATATAGTTCTTGGAGTACGTTCCAACCATCATATCTGCCTGAGGTTTAGATCTGGTTGGTGTTAGGATATTCCAGACTCATCGAGTCTAGAAAGAAAATGAAAGTTTGCAACACAAATCGACGAGATGTCATTGCGAGATTCTTAGGAAATGGACTATGGTAGTAAGCTCCAAAACATGAGCTGGTTCTACTAAACACATGTGAACATGTTGTCCCAGACAAGCATGACCACATTGTAGTCTTACAATGAAACACTACCGAGTCCTAGTTGGGAACCATCATCAAGGATATCGAAGTCCTTGCATAAGTCATATGATTAGCTCTTATGAAGAAACTTCTTTTCCCTGAACAAATCAGCCAGTGGCTTGGTGTGATAGAGAATACAAATGGAATGGAGGTAGCGAGCCTGTCAAACCATAGCACACTTCGCACATGCATGACAGACTTGGGATGGTACCAGAGGAAACAAAAACAAACTTTCTCGAATTCACGGCAGCAACTTGCACCGAAAGCACATGAATTCGAGGAAGTCACTTCTTCCATCCAAGCATAAGCTTCATGAACGGGACACGAAGACATTGCTTACAAAGTTTCCAACACTAGGTTGATGTTCAACATGACCCATGGGGGAGACAAAATGCTGCGGATGGGCTCAACAGCAACTCATCGAAATTTCCATATCACTGGACCTCCACCATCATGTGAACACGGTGATAGCATTGGACAGACCAAAAGATGTAATGGTGTATGCTCGAGGGATCAACCATGAGTAAGACAACTTACGAACATCGTTGGTTCTAATTTGACTTGACGATAGCCCATACTCAAGTCAAAGTTTTGACAAGGCAATAGATCCAACAACTGATCACGAGGACCAATCGATGGTTATATCATCTTTCTTCAACACACACACACAAAAAGATATCCCTTAGCATGAACTAAGTCAGACAAGCTTTTATCTTCCAACTCTCCAAGTTGTTGTTTAGCTTAACCAACCAGCTCAGGGATATCCAACACGGATTCTTGGAGAAGGGGTGGTTTACAAGAAAACCAACTTGATCACGAACTCAACATAGCGGTTAGGTGACAACCAAGTAATAATTTCGAGAAGATCTTCGGAAAATCACGAACCACCAATATGTTACTAAGCTCGAGAACAATCTTGCTATTCAAGGCAAGACGATCTGATCAAATAAGCAAGGGGTTGAATAATCCTCACTCATTGATCGAAGAGTGCACCAGAAATAAAGACTAGGTAGCACGATAATTTTAGGATGATGATTTAATAACCATCACACTAAGAATGAGAATATTGTCCATTAACTACCAAGCAACACGGTTGCTAGGAGTATAAATTTCACACATCATGGTTCACTTGTCGGCATTCCGGTTACAACAACACGGGACCGAGGAATGAATAATGATAGCGAGAAGTATCACTGCGTCAAGAATTCATAAGAGGTGGTGCAATTCTCATGACATTCTTGACATAAAGATGGTAACACTCCAAGGTAGAACAGAGCAAAAGCTGGATTGGCATTTGATCTGCGGAATACAACTGCTTTGACCCAATCCTAGAAATGGATGAGGTACTGGAGCTTGTTTCTCCTAATCATTCTGGAATAGAATGGCTTGACGGACCACAAGAATTATAGACATCGATGAACGAATGCACGCATACTCTTGACTATCAATTGATAGACGAAGGTCAGAGGACGACTAAAAAGGGACAACTCAAAGGAACATATGTTTTTCTGAGTTATGGATGCATGGATTAGTATGCCGAAAAAATCAACATATTTCTTCCAGATAACCCATGCAGAACAGGAGGGACTGGCAGATTCACAATTTTTGCATGGAGAACTCATCAAGAGCACTCTTGTTGTGATCTTTTGGTTCAAAAGAACTCCTGCCAAGGATGGTTCATGGTATTTGGAAGAATGATATACCACGGACCTCGAGGATTATCGCAAATGTTACTAATATCCTAAAGGTACGAGCAGCAGTATCGACACGAGGTAAGTAGAGTGAATCTTCGGTCAAGAACCCAAGAGTAGAATGCCTACTACTAAATGGCATCACGGGATGATTTCGAGAATGGTGGCCAGAATCATCACACCGGGAACACAAAGCATTGGTAGATTACTAGGTGACTCCCTAAGACACCTAGGGTCATAATAATAGCTCCAACATATATGTCGAGGTAATAGAGTACCTCAACTCACCGATTAGTGTGGTTAAACTGGCCCAAAGGAACGTCGGTAACGGGAGGAAGGAATTTGCAAATGCATCAGACTAGTTAGAAACATGGGATGACTCGGACAACATAACGGCTGTAAATGCTCAAAAATATTTGAGACATCCTGCAAAATAGTGGCATGACCGCTCAACATCACCATATCAAGGTTCAGAGATCAACTAAGAACACATGGAAGTAGTAGGAACTGAACAGAGGCTTGAATACATCAATCATATAAGTCTCTAACATAGTAACTCGTCATCCTAATAGATAGATGAGAAGGCCTAGTTCTTAATCCCCGTAGAAGAGAAGAGGTTGACTCAGATCAGAAGGCCATGAGGTATAAGGAGTAAAAAGAGCCTTACGTTCCCTTCCACAATCAATTCTCTTATATAACTAAAGCATTTCTAGACTCAACTTTGACCAGTTTGGCTTGGTAATCCTACAGGCAGTCAGGCTCTGATACCAACGCTGTCAGGACCCCGATTCCAAGTGACATCGATCTAGCCGGTAACACCACATATAACTTTGCGGCCTCACGCACAGTATTCCCATGGGTGTCGCCTTACCATGGCCCGGGACCGTATGCGCCTTTTGGCTCACATATATGATAGTGTCGCTAGCATCCATATGACAGAGAACCCGGGCCAGCATGGCTAGTCGTGAACCCAAAGCGGCACCAACCTATGGGGACAGGCATACATGAATCACATCGAGCATGTCGGTCAGCAGCGTGTGAATCCGGGCTGTAGCACTGGGCTAACAGGACTACGGGAACCCGGGCTGTAGCAGGCTAGGCAGGACTCCGGATGTCACCGCGTGACATTTCCCCGAAGGGACAGACACAGGAATGAAGTGAAACACATGCCGGCCAGTCAAGTGTCCTGAGCAGTAGTGCTGGGCTAGCAGGACTCCGGTGAACTGGGCTGTACCGGACTACTATGGCTCATGGAAGCACTAGACTACATTTCCCCATAAGAGAGGCTGCCAAGGATAGACAACTAGATTGTCGGATCCCACACATACCAAGCATTTCAATCATACATACAATATGCTCGATATGTGTAAATACAACATGGCATCACAACATAACTCTACGACTCAAGTATTTATTCATTATTCTCCGAGGAGAGAGATATTACAAACATGGGTCCCATGACCCAACAATCATAGCATACAAATCAAAGCACATGCGGAAGCTTAACATGTCTAAGTACAGACATCTACAAATGAAAAGGGCTGAGAAGCCTGACTATCTACCAGATCCTGCCGAGGGCACAAGATCGTAGCTGAGGTATCAGGCTAAACGTCGAAGTCCATGCGGAACTACTAGCGAGACTGAAATCTCTCTGCAAAGCATAAATTAAGCAAACGTGAGTACAAAGGTACTCAGCAAGACTTACATCAGAACTAGCTACATATGCATCGGTATCAACAAGGGGGGGTGGAGTTTAACTGCAGCAAGCCAGCTTTGACTTAGTGGCTAACCTGAACTACGACTGCAAGCAACTCTTTTGAGGTGGCGCACACGAGTCCACATATTCACCATTCAATACACCACTATGGATCTGCTCCCGTCTCCCTACGAGAAGGCCATCCATAGCACTCACACTTATCTTGCAAGTTTTAGAGTATCCACTTTCACTTGTCTATGAACTGTTATAGGCAACCCAGAAGTCCTTTACCGCGGACACGGCTATTCGAATAGATCATTTATAACCCTGTAGGGGTGTACTTCTTCACACACGCTCTCGCCACTTACCACCATGTACACGTCGTGTATCTCGGCAACCTTCAAGCGGAAGCCTGGTGAGGGAGTCGGCCACGACCTGACTACCACACGAGTCTCTAGTCCAGGTTTATCGCCTATTCGGGTTCCATCCGCGAGGGGATCCGGCCGGAGTTTCGCTCACAGCCCCAAACGATGTGTGCAGGGTTCCCGAGACACCAAACGGGCGCTCGGTACACCGTGCCACGGTGTATCTACCGCATTATAGCCCACCCCTAGGATCAGCGCTATGCACGGCCGCCAACACATATCCTACAAACACCAGAAACTAGTTGCAACTCCTGGACAGAGGACAAGGGCAGTTAATAAGTCGAGAGGGTCCATTGGTTTCGGGCCCAATGCGTGGTAGTAGCTGGTCATGGATCACAAACACAGAACTTAGTTCCTAAGAACGGTTTCAATGAGACAACCCACCATGTACTCCTACATGGCCTCTCACCGCTACCTTTACCAAATCGTGTTCACACACTTAGCTCACACACAGTAGGACATGTTCATCACTGTTCCAATTCATCCCTGATGAATCAGACCTGACTCAATTCTAAGCAGTAGCAGGCATGACAACAAGCGTGAATGAGTAGGCACATCAGGGCTCAAACAAATCCTACTCATGTGTAACGCCCCAGATACGACTTTCCAAATTTGTATCCAACTCTTGCCGTTTTCGGCGTTAAGTTATATTTATTTCTCGGGTTCGGGTCTTTGTCTCCGTGTGTTGTTTTCGTTTTCATGCATCTCATATCATGTCATCATGTGCATTGCATTTGCATACGTGTTCATCTCATGCATTCGAGCATTTTCCCCGTTGTCCGTTTTGCATTCCGGCGCTTCGTTCTCCTCCGGTGGTCATTTCTACCTTTCTTTCATGTGTGGGGATTAAACATTTCCGGATTGGACCGAGACTTGCCATGCGGCCTTGGTTTACTACCGGTAGACCGCCTGTCAAGTTTCGTACCATTTGGACTTCGTTTGATACTCCAACGGGTAACCGAGGGACCGAAAAGGCCTCGTGTGTGTTGCAGCCCAACACCCCTCAAATTTGGCCCAAAACCCACCAAACTCTGCTCCATGTCCTTGAGCGTTCGATCACGATCGCGTGGCCGAAAACCGCACCTCATTTGGACTCTCCTAGCTCCACTTATGCCTATATATACCCCCTCCATTTTCGGATCTCGTCTTCCCCCTCGAAACCCTAGTTCTAAAAAAAAGAGAACCTCCGCCGACGGACGTGTCCGCCCCCGGCCGGACAACGTCCGCCGCGCCCCTCGCCTATCGCCAGCCGCCACGTGGCGCCGCCGCTCTCCTCTCGCCGCCGGCCCGCAAGCCCACGCGGGGCCCTCCCCAGCCCGCGCCCCGCGCCTCCTCCCCGCCGCCCGCGCGCCGCCCGGCTCGCCGCGTCCCTCGCCGGCGACGGCGACCGCCTGAGCCGCTCCGGCGGGCCACCGCCGCCATCCGCCCCGCCGGCGTCGTCGCACCTCGCCGCGGCCACCCCACGGCGCCACCCCGAGCTTCCCCACGTCCGGCCCCCTCCTCTCCAATCTCCGGCGGGCTCCAAGTCCGGCAGCTACAGTGTTCTCCGGCGTGCATCGGGAAGCGTGCAGATCGGATCTCAGATCTGGGATATTTTTGAACCTCGGTTGACTTTTTCGTCCCTAACCCTAGTTTTTTATGCATACTTCGACCGCCCATAACTTTGCATCCGTAGCTCCGATTTGGGCATATAATATATCAAAATCTTCATCTCGACGAGTACATCATTTCATTCCATTGCATCATTTTCATTTCAGTTCATCTTGATGCCTGTAATGCTGTTAGAAGGAGGCTTCGTGAGTTAATTGTCAGATCTGCTAGTTCATCTTAGACTTTTGTCATTTTTGCCATGATTATTGTGTGCATGCTATGCCTGTGAGTCCTTCATATGTTTTGTTAAGCATTTTGTCTTCTTTCCAGAGGTGCAACCCATGCATTTTTAGGATGTGTGTGGTGACTTGTGCAAGCTTGCAAAGAAAGGCACCCGGTAAAACTGTTTTCAGGGAATTGGTTGTTTTCACCAAGTCTGGGATATTTTAGTTCATGATGCCATATGTTCAGCTTGTTTCCTAGTGATCCATGCCTCTTTTGAGGATGATCAGTAAAGGAGTTTTGTTAATCATGTTATCCTCTATCCATCAAGTCTTTGTTTTCAATTATGGAGCACTATAGCTTGAGTCAATCGAGCTCTACTTTTGCTTCGTGGTGAATCTGGGCAGATCGTCAACTCGTTTGCGATTTTGCCGGCGTTGTTGTAGTTGATCCGTGCATGCTATGCCATTGTTCTTGCCATGTATAGCTTGTATTTTGTGCCTTCTTAGTGGTTGTATGCCTACCTTTCGATGATTTGCACCGTGGTGAGTGCATCGAGCTCGTTTACATGCCTTCGTGAGTTATATTTCAGCATGTCTCAGTTTTCACTAAGTCTGAAAACTGATTGTGTTTTAGCCATGTTCGTGTGCCCGTTAATATATTTTGTGAACCCTTTTGGCCCCAGGTCACTTTGGGTCTTTTGTTAATCTTGTTGAGTATCTCCATGCCATGTTCTTACTTGTCATGTTCAGGTCATGTATCATGTTGTTTTGCTGCTCCGAAGAGGGCTTCGTGATCTGAAATTTCAGACAAGTGTTAATTTCACCAAGTCTGGAATCTGTTTTGCATTTGCGTTTTTGTCATGCTTGTTTGAACCTCATAATGGATGAATTGGCCGTGGCTCAGTGCTAGTCTTTTGTTAAGCATCTTGTGTGCATCCCTGCCATGTCTTTTGTTGGCTTGTTTTGTGGCTGTAGCATGTTCATTTCGTTGTGTTCAGATGCCTACTTGCTGTAAATCGAAGACCGGTGTCATATCTTAAAACGCTTGCCATTTCCAAACCGTAACTCCGATTCCAATGATCTTTATATAGTTTTCAAGCGATTTCATCCCCTCTATCCAGTGGCACCCTTGGAATACCAAGTTGAGGCCAGGTTCATGCATTTCCTGTCATATCTAGCATTTTGCATCCCGCATCGCATCCCGCATAGCATATCATCATTTCATCATATTGCTTGATATTGCACGTGGTTGATTGTATCCTTGTTGCTTGTTTGTCTTGTTTGGGTGGTGCCGGGAGACGAGTTCGCTACCGAGGAGCCCGTTGAGTTTGCTTGTGAGGATCTAGTCAACTCTGACAACTGTGCAGGCAAGATGATCATACCCTCGAAATCACTACTATCTTTGCTATGCTAGTTTGCTCGCTCTTGCTATGCCAATGCTACGATGCCTACCTTTTGCTTGTCAGCCTCCCAATTGCCATGTCAAACCTCTAACCCACCTTGTCCTAGCAAACCGTTGATTGGCTATGTTACCGCTTTGCTCAGCCCCTCTTATAACGTTGCTAGTTGCAGGTGAAGTTTGGAGCCGTTCCTTGTTGGGACATTTATTTACTTGTTGGGATATCATTATATTGCTATGTTATCTTAATGCATCTATATACTTGGTAAAGGGTGGAAGTCTCGGCCTCTCGCCTAGTGTTTTGTTCCACTCTTGCCGCCCTAGTTTCCGTCATATCGGTGTTATGTTCCCGGATTTTTGCGTTCCTTACGCGGTTGGGTTATAATGGGAACCCCTTGATATTTTGCCTTGATTAAAGCTTTTCCAGCAATGCCCAACCTTGGTTTTACCATTTGCCACCTAGCCTTTTCTTTCCCTTGGGTTCTGCAGACTCAAGGGTCATCTTATTTTACCCCCCCGGGCCAGTGCTCCCTCTGAGTGTTGGTCCGAACTGGGCAGCCTGCGGGGCCACCTCGGGGAAACTTGAGGGTTGGTTTTACTCGTAGCTTGACCTATCTGAGAGTGCCCTGAGAAAGAGATATGTGCAGCTCCTATCGGGATTTGTCAGCACATTCGGGCGGTGTTGCTGGTCTTGTTTTAACCTGTCGAATTGTCTTGTTGTACCGGGTTACCGAGTCTGATCGGTGTGTCTCGGGTGGAGGTCTATTTCCTTCGTTGACCATGAGAGCTTGTCATGGGCTAAGTTGGGACTCCCCTGCAGGGATTGAACTTTCGAAAGTCGTGCCCGCGGTTATGGGCAGATGGGAATTTGTTAATGTCCGGTTGTAGATAACTTGAACCTTAATTAATTAAAAAGAATCAACTGAGTGTGTTACCGTGATGGCCTCTTCTCGGCGGAGTTCGGGAAGTGGACACGGTGTTGGAGTAGTGCTTGCGCAGGTTATTCCTTTAGATTCTCGCTCGTGCTTTGCCTCCTCCTCTTGCTCTCTTTTGCGTATAAAATAGCCACCATATATGCTAGCCGCTTGCTGCAACTCCACATATATTTGCCTCATCCATTCCTATAAGCTTAAATAGTTTTGATCGCGAGGGTGCGAGATTGCTGAGTCCCTGTGGCTCACAGATACTATAATTCCAGATGCAGGACCAGGTGATTCCGCTCCAGGTGACGAGTACAAGCTCAAGTGGGAGTTCGACGAGGACTCTCAGCGTTATTATGTTTCCTTTCCCGATGATCAGTAGTGGTGCCTAGTTGGGGTTTGATCCAGGGCCTTGTCGCATGTTGGGTTCTTTTCTATTTCGGCGCCGTAGTCGGGCCATGAGTGACTGTTTGATGGATGTTATTTATGTACTCTGATGTGACGTGGCGAGTGTAAGCCAACTATGTATCTCCCCCTTTTATTATGTATTACATGGGATGTTGTAATGATTGCCTGACTTGCGACATTGCTTTCAATGCGGTTATGTCTCTAAGTCGTGCCTCGACATGTGGGAGCTATAGCCGCATCGAGGGCGTTACATCATGCTAGTGGGTTTCATCTATTTACTATGGCAATGACAGGTCATGCAGAGGGAAGGGGTTCAGCTACCGCAGCATGTAACAGTTGAATCGTTGTTGTCCTAATGAAGTAAAAGAGAGCAGGAGCGAGAGAGTGGGATTGTATCAGAATGAACAAGGGGGTTTTGCTTGCCTGGCACTTCTGAAGATGATATAACTCTTCATCGGTGTCATCGAACTCATCGTCGGAACGAACGTCTACCGAGAGGGAACAACCACCGGCAAACACAAAATGAACTGCAATCAATGCAATGCACATACATATGAATGATATGTCATATTAAGGTACTGAATTGACCTAGTGCAACAGTTAGTCATATTCATTGAAATGGAATTCAAACCTATAGCAAATTCCAACTCCAAAGCCAATTACCATTTATTGCATAATCATGAATTGTCCTATTCAGTGAGGTTAACTTGTTCAAAAATGCATGAAAAATACCATATTCGGATTCTTTGGATTTTTCTAATAATTTTTCATATATAACTTATTTCATTTGGAGTTACGGTTGATTTTATATGATTTTTAGAAGTTTAAAACATTTTCTGGAATTTCCTGGATTAAATTAAACCCAGAAAAGCTTTATTGCGTCAGCATGACGACATCACGACATCAGCAAGATCAACAGGGTCAAAACTGACCCGTGGGGTCCATTGGCCGGTGAGACAGACACTAATCCCGCGTTGACTTGGGCTTTGACCCGCTGCGGGGCCCGTTGTCAGCGTCTAAAATTGGTTTAGCTGGCGGTGATTAGCACTAATTACGCGGCCACGTCAGCACGCCGGAGTTTGGCCGGCGACGACCTCAAGCCGCGGCGGAGTCCGCTCGGGATTGAGCTACGGGCGACGGTTTCGGGCGAGGTTTGCGGCTATGGGTTGCTGGCACACGCGCGCATCCAGTGGTGGCCACGGGAGGGAGCGAAGTGGACTGTGGCGGCGGTGGCGACGACGGGTGCAGTGGCCGGAGTTTGGCTAACAATGGTTCGGGCGATGCGGGGCACGAAAGGAGCCGTGGATGGTCGTGTTCGACTCGAGGGAGTGCGGTGAGTGCAGCCGTGAGCTCGGACGTGAGCTTGCGCGGCCGTAGCCATGGTGGTGACATGGCCGGCGGCGGGGAAATCTTGACCTCAATGGTGGCCTAGTTAGGGCATGCTATTGAAGAAGGGGACAGGGGGGAAGCAATCAGGGGCTCACTGGGGGCGGAGGAGAAGGCCAGCGGGCTCGGGGACGCGTCGGAGCGGAAGCACGATCGCCGGCGATCTTGGTGACCCGAGGAGGAAGAAGACGTCGGGGCGGCGCTCCGAGGCTCTTCTCGTCACGTGGCTCCATGGAGACGGCGTATGGGTCAACAACGGAGCTCGAGGTCACGTTGGAGAGGCACGGGGAAGGCTGTGGTCGCGGTGGTGCTCGTCGGCAGTCTCGGCGCCCACGAACAGAGAGAAGGGAGGAAGTAGAGGAGGGGATGAGGGCGAGGGAGAGTGAGAGGAGGTCGGGGGAGCTGTGTGGCGTCGTCCAGAAGCATTCGGGCAAGCAGGCAGAGAGGAGGTGGCGCTCGGAGGCGCGTGTGCGGCGAGCACACGCTCTACGTCCTACTGGCGCAAGGTTGAATACAACCTTGCCCCTGGTGGGCTGGGCTGGCTTTTCTCAGTTGGGATGCTACAGAGGTGGGCCAGTTGGGGCGCCAGGTAAGCCCAGGTAGTTCCTCTGTCTCTCTCTTTTATTTCTCTTACCTTTTCTAATTTCTGTTTTTCTGTTTTGGTTTAAAATAAATAGTAAACCATTCATAAAATCCTGGAAATAATTATGGGTGCTTTTTGAGTTATTCCAGTGACCCTTAACAATTTCCAACATTTTTGGAGCAACTAAAATATATATAGCATTTAAATAGCTCCAATTCAAATATGGTTGAATTAATTCAAAGTCCAAATATGTCCTGCAAAAATGTCAACCATTTTCGGTAGATGCTTCCACCTTGATCCAGAAATGATGAACATTTTTAAAGGGCATTTTGAAATCATTGAAAAAGATTTTAGTAAACCCTAGTTGGTTTAAGGGGGGTGCTGGGGGTTTTGTCATCCCCATTTCAGTTTCATAAAAAAATAAACATGATGCCACGATGATCATGCAAGAGTAAGCAAAGCTAAGCTAGGGCTGTGACAAAAGGAAAAGAGAAAGAAATATAAAGAAACAAAGAGATCATGTGACTCTTATGGAGAGTAATGAGCTCACATAGAAAGAGTATGATGAATAAAACTTATTGAGGGTTGACAAACATAGTTTTGGTCATCGTTGCAATTAATAGGAAGTAACAAAAAAGAGTGGTCTTCACATATAAATATACTATCTTGAACATCTTTTATGATTGTGAGCACTCACTAAAATATGACATGCTAAAGAGTTGACATTGGACAAGGAAGACAACATAATGGGTTATGTTTTCTTACATCTGAGATAAATTATATTGTCTTGGATCCTCCAACATGTTGAGCTTGTCTTTCTCCCTCATGCTAGCGAAATTCATTGCACCAAGTAGAGATACTACTTGTGCTTCCAAATACCCTTAAACCGGTTTTGCCATGAGAGTCCACCATACCTACCTATGGATAGAGTAAGATCCATCAAGTAAGTTGTCATCGGTGCAAGCAATAAAAATTGCTCTCTAAATATGTATGATTGATTGGTGTGGAGGAAATAAGCTTTATATGATCGTGTGATATGGAAGTAATAAAAGTGACAGACTGCATAATAAAGGTCCATATCGCAAGTGGCAATATAAAGTGATGTTCTTTCACATTAGGATTTTGTGCATCCAACCATAAAAGCGCATGACAACCTCTGCTTCCCTCTGCGAAGGGCCTATCTTTTACTTTTATCTCCTAAGCTGCAAAAGAGTCATGGTGATCTTCACCCTCCCTTTTTACATTTTATCCTTTGGCAAGCACAATATGTTGGAAAGATCCCAGTATATATGGATAATTGGATGTGGATTTTCATGAACTATTATTGTTGACATTACCATTGAGGTAAAACATTGGGAGGCAAAACTATAAGCCCCTATCTTTCTCTGTGTCCGATTAAAACTCCATACCCATAAGTATAACGTGAGTGTCAGCAATTGTGAAAGATTATATGATAGTTGAGTATGTGGACTTGCTGAAAAGCTCTTATACATCGACTCTTTCCTATGTTATGATAAATTGCAATTGCCTCAATGACTGAGAATATAGTTTGTCAGTTTTCAATGAAGTTTACGATTCATACTTGATATTGTGATTGAATTATTACTCTAGCATAAGATATCATATGACAAGAATTATATAAGTTGCTGCAATAAGAATGATCATGATGCCGTCATGTCCATATTTTATTTTTATCGACACCTTCATCTCTAAACATGTGGACATATTTTTCGATTTCGGCTTTTCGCTTGAGGACAAGCGAGGTCTAAGCTTGGGGGAGTTGATACGTCCATTTTGCATCATGCTTTTATATCAATATTTATTGCATTATTACGCATTATGTCACAATACTTATGCCTATTCTCTCTTATTTTACAAGGTTTACATAAAGAGGGAGAATGCCAGCAGCTGGGATTCTGGCTGGAAAAGGAGCAAATATTAGAGACCTATTCTGCACAGCTCCAAAAGTCCTGAAACTTCATGGATGATGTTTTCCAAATATATAAAAAACAGTGAGCGCGAGAACTTCACCAGGGGGCCACACCCTGCCCACGAGGGTGGGAGGCGCGCCCTACCCCCCTGGGCGCACCCTGTTCTACCGGGGAAACTTCCCTTTCGGAGGGGGAAATCATCGCCATCGTCATCACCAACGCTCTTCTCATAGGGAGAGGGCAATCTCCATCAACATCTTCATCAGCACCATCTCATCTCAAAACCCTAGTTCATCTCTTGTATCCAATTCTTGTCTCCAAGTCCGGGATTGGTGCTAGTAGGTTGCTAGTAGTGTTAATTACTCTTTGTAGTTGATGCTAGTTGTTTTAATTGGTGGAAGATCATATGTTCAGATCCTATATGCACATTAATACCCCTCTGATTATGAACATGTTTATGCTTTGTGAGTAGTCACTTTTGTTCCTGAGGACATGGGAGAAGTCTTGCTATTAGTAATCATGTGAATTTGGAATTTGGTATTCGTTCGATATTTTGATGAGATGTATGTTGTCTCTCCTCTAGTGGTGTTATGTGAACGTCGACTGCATGACACTTCACCATTGTTTGGGCCTAGAGGAAGGCATTGGGAAGTAATAAGTAGATGATGGGTTGCTAGAGTGACAGAAGCTTAAACCCAAGTTTATGCGTTGCTTCGTAAGGGGCTGATTTGGATCCATATATTCCATGCTATGGTTAGGTTTACCTTAATACTTTTGTTGTATTTGCGGATGCTTGCAATAGAGGTTAATCATAAGTGGGATGTTTGTCCAAGTAAGGGCATTACCCAAGCACTGGTCCACCCACATACCAAATTATCAAAGTACCGAACGTGAATCATAGGAGCGTGATGAAAACTAGCTTGACGATATTCCCATGTGTCCTCGGAAGCGCTTTACACCATATAAGAGTTTGTCCAGGCTTGTCCTTTGCTACAAAAAGGATTGGGCCACCTTGCTGCACCTTATTTACTTTTGTTACTTGTTGCTCGTTACAATTATCTTATCACAAAACTATCTGTTACCACTTATTTCAGTACTTGCAGAGAATACCTTGCTGGAAAACGCTTATCATTTCCTTTTGCTCCTCGTTGGGTTCGACACTCTTACTTATTGAAAGGACTACGATAGATCCCCTACACTTGTGGGTCATCAGGCTCCTCTAAAGCAGGATGTCGTCGCGAATGGGTCGATAGCGAGGATGCGGGCCGGGCATCGTTCACGTATAAAAAACTAAAAATATAACATTTCTAATTACCATTTATATATCTAATTAACATTTATATATCTAAAATTCATCTAACATTTCTATAACTAAAAGTATAAAAAAACTAAAAAACATGCATCTAACATTTATATATCTAATTCATCTAACAATATATATATATAACTAAAAGTATCAAATTCCCTAAGGTTTTTCTATATACATCTAATCATCTAGTGAAGAAAATGTCCAAATTTATCTAACTAACATTTCTGTATCTAAAATTCATCTAACATTTCTATAACTAAAACTATAAAAAACTAAAAAACAGAAAATAAGAAAATATGTGTGTGTGCGTGTGTGTGTTCGATGGAAGGGCGGCCATGGCGGCCGAGGATCACAGCGGGGCGTCGGGGGCGGCGATGGTGATGGCGTGCGAGCTCGAGGGAGGGGCGGCGCGCGATGGGGGCGGTGAGCGGCGCCGGCGCCGGTGTTCAAACTCGAGGGAGGAGCGGCACGTGACGGGGGCAGTGGACGGCGCGTCGGGGGCGGCGGGCGGCGCGATGGGGGACGGTGTGGGTGGCACGTCGGGGGCGGCGACGGCGTCGATCGGGCAGGCAGTGCGTCGTCGATCGGGGCAGGCAGTGCATAGTCGACGGAGAGGAAGAAACAGAGGAAGAATCGAGGGAAACTGATATTTTTTCAAGTGTTGTATATATAGGATGGACCTTTAGTACCGGTTGGAGCCACCAACTGGTACTAAAGGTCTATTTTGGCCAGGCCAAGTGGCAGGAAGTGACCCTCCTTTAGTACCGGGTCATGGCTCCAACCAGTACTAAAGGCCCCCCTTTAGTACCGGTTTTAGCCATCAACCGGTACTAAAGGTGGTGCGCTGGCGCATGTGCGGTGTGGGCAAGTTTAGTCCCACCTCGCTAGCCGAGGGGCGCCCGCACCAGTTTAAAAGCCCCACGCGGCTGCTGTCTCGAATTCCTCTCTATGGCAGGCTTCTGGGCCTAACTCTACCGCGCTGCCCTGTGGGCCTACTGGGCCTTGTGGGCCTGCATCCTCGCCCAACTACAGGTTGGGTTTCTAGTCGTATGCAGGCCGCTGTGGCCCAGTAGGTGGGCTTTTTTATTTAGTTTTTTTTTTCTTTTCTGCTTTATTAATTTTCTTGTATTTATTTTTGAGTTGGTTTTTTTGCTGTATTTAGAGTTTCTTTGTGAATATTTTTGCTTTAGGTACAAAAAATTACAAACTTTCTGTTAGTGCCAGTACTTTTCAAATTTTAATAGTTTAAATTTTAATTATTTGAAATTTGTGTGAATCACTAGTTCGTGAATAACTTAACTTTAAAAATAGATTTTTCAGTGATTATTTTTTCTTATGTTTAATAGTAGTGTGTTTTATCATTATATTCAATTTGGTAATACTTAGGTTATTTGAAAAATGAAATGCCTTTGTAACAGCTGAGTTTTCGTCCGAAACCCTGATACTTCGAAAGAGATTATCCATTTTGTACACGAAGTGCATCCAGTTTTTGTCATAACCCTCTCAACTTTTTTGCACATGCTATGTGGCTGAAATGATGAAACCATGCAACTTTCAACCTTTTCAGACTTCATTGTACTGCTTTTAATTTTAGGGTCATTTAGCTTAAAAATCAGTAAATGCATGAAAAATAGCAAATGATGTCAGAAACGTTGAAAGTTGATGACGTGGCTTTGAATGATGCATACTGACGCACAAAAAGTCTGGAGTTGTAATAAGTTAAAAAACTGAATTGCCTTTGTAACAGATGAGTTTTCGTCCGAAACCCTGATACTTCAAAAGAGATTGCCCATTTTGTACACGAAGTGCATCTAGTTTTTTGCCGTAACCCTCTCAACTTTTTTGCACATGCTATGTGGGTGAAATGACGATACCATGCCAACTTTCAAATTTTTCAGACTTCATTTGTACTGCTTTTTAATTTCAGGGTCATTTAGCTCAAAAAGCAGTAAATGCATGAAAAATAGCAAATGATGTCAGAAAGGGTTGAAAGTTGACAACGTGACTTTGAATGGTGCATACTGAGCGTACAAATATTCTGGTGTTGTCATAAGTTAAAAAATGAATTTCCTTTGTAATAGATGAGTTTTCGTCCGAAACCCTGATAGTTCGAAAGAGATTGTCCATTTTGTACACAAAGTGCATCCAGTTTTTGTCGTTACCCTCTCAACTTTTTTGCACATGCTATGTGGGTGAAATGGTGATACCATGCCAACTTTCAACCTTTTCAGAGTTCATTAGTACTACTTTTCAATTTCAGGGTCATTTAGCTTAAAAAATTAGTAAATGCATGAAAAATAGCAAATTATGTCAAAAAGGGTTGAAAGTTGATGACGTGACTTTGAATGGTGCGTACTGAATGCACAAAAAGTTTGGAGTTGTAATAAGTTAAAAAGATTCCCTAACTATTACAAAGATTCCTTACAGTTTGTCCAAAGTGGGACTTTCCAGATATACAAGTTTGGAAACTCACTAGAGAAGAAAGTGATGACAGTGAAGCCGATCACATCCCAGAGTGGGATCTTTGGGTGTGAAACTTTTTTTTCACGTGTGTCCCTTTTCGCTGTAACCATGGACAATCTTCATCATTTAAGTGGATGCTCAGGTTAATATTCACTATGAATGGAGCAATTTCATCAAACTTTTCATATTCTTTTGACATGTCTGTCTTGTCATCCACTCCCACGATGTTTCTTTTCCCTGAAAGAACTGTGTGGCGCTTTGGCACATTGTATGATGTATTCTTGTCCTTATCTTTTCTTTTTCTCGGCATGGTAGACATGTCCTTCACATAGAAAACATGTGCCACATCATTGGCTAGGACGAATGGTTCGTCTGCGTACGCAAGATTGTTGAGATCCACTGTTGTCATTCCGCACTGCGGGTCTTCCGTTACCTCGCCTCGTGTCATATTGACCCATTTGCACCAAAACAAAGGGACCTTCAAATCACGTCCATAGTCAAGTTCCCATATGTCCTCTATCTAACCATAATATGTGTCTTTTCCCCTCTTGGTTGCTGCATCAAAGTGGACACCACAGTTTTGGTTGGTGCTCTTCTTATCTTGGGCGATCATGTAAAATGTATTCCCATTTATCTCATACCCTTTGAAAGTCGGTATATTCGAAGATGGTAACTGGGACAACAAGTATAGGTCATCTTCAATAGCGGCGTCATGCATGGCACATGTCTGCAACCAACCGGTGAAAGTCCCCGTTTGTTCACGTGTAATCCAGTCGTCAGACTGCTCCGGGTGTTTGGATCATAGAAAATTCTTGTGTTCCTCCATATACGGAGCCACCAAGGCGGAATTTTGTAGAACTGTGTAGTGTGCTTGAGTGAGAGAATGCTCTTCCATGCATATTATTTGTTCCGGTCATAGCGTGACATTTCCACCCATCCCGCTCTTATGCCGCGATTCAAGAACACCAATCGGCTTAAGGTCAGGAATAAAGTCAATACAAAACTCAATGACCTCCTCATTTTCATGGCCCTTGGAGATGCTTCCTTCTGGCCTAGCACGGTTATGAACATATTTCTTTAAGACTCCCATGAACCTCTCAAAGGGGAACATATTGTGTAGAAATACAAGATCTAGAACGTTAATATCTTCGCATAGGTGAACTAGGACGTGCGTCATGATATTGAAGAAGGATGGTGGGAACACCAACTCGAAACTGACAAGACATTGCACCAAATCATTCTCTAACCTTGGTATGATTTCTGGATCTATTACCTTTTGAGAGATTGCATTGAGGAATGCACATAGCTTCAAAATGGCTAATCGAACGTTTTCCGGTAGAAGCCCCCTCAATGCAACCAGAAGCAGTTGCTTCATAATCACGTGGCAGTCATGAGACTTTAGGTTCTGGAAATTTTTCTCTGCAATATTTATTATTCCCTTTATATTCAACGAGAAGCCAGACGGGACCTTCATACTAAACAGGCATTCAAAGAATATTTCCTTCTCTTCTTTCGTAAGAGCGTAGCTGGCATAACCCTGATGTATGTCGTCTTTTTCGTGCATACGTTGCTGGTCCTCCCGTGCCTCCGGTGTATCTTTTATCTTTCCATACACGCCCAAGAAGCCACACAGGGTCACGCAAAGATTCTTCGTCATGTGCATCACGTCGATTGCGGAGCAGACCTCTAGGTCTTTCCAATACGGCAGGTCCCAAAATATAGATTTCTTATTCCACATGGGTGCGTGTCCGTCAACGTCATTCGGAACAGATTGTCCGCCAGGACCCTTTCCAAAGATTACCTTCAAATCCTTGACCATGTCATGTACATCATCACTAGTATGGCGGCGAGGCTTCATCCGGTGACGTGCCTCACCTTTGAAATGCTTGTCTTTCTTTCTTACGGGATGCCTACTCGGAAGAAATCGACGATGTCCTAGGTACACATTCTTCCTACAATTATCCAAATATATACTGTTGGTATCATCCAAACAGTGCGTGCATGCATGGTATCCCTTGTTTGTCTGTCCTGAAAGGTTACTGAGAGCAGGCCAATCATTGATGGTCATGAAAAGCAACGTATGTAGGTCAAATTCTTACTGTTTGTGCTCATCCCACGCACGTACACATTTTCCATTCCACAGCTGTAAGGGTTCTTCAACTAATGGCCTTAGATACACATCAATGTCGTTGTCGGGTTGCTTAGGGCCTTGGATGAGCACTGGCATCATAATGAACTTCCACTTCATGCACAACCGAGGAAGGTTATACATACATATATAGAGTCACATGCCAGGTGCTATGGTTGCTACTCTGCTCCCCTAAAGGATTAATGCCATCTGCGCTTAGACCAAACCATACATTCGTTGCGTCACCTGCAAAGTCCTCCCAGTACTTTCTCTCAATTTTTCTCCACTGTGACTCGTCAGCGGGTACTCTCAACTTCCCGTCTTTCTTACGGTCTTCTCTGTGCCATCGCATCGACTTGGCATGCTATTTGTTTTGGAACAAATGTTTTAACTGTGGTATTATAGGAGCATACCACATCACCTTGGCAGGAATCTTCTTCCTGGGGTGCTCGCCCTCGACATCACCAGGGCCATCGTGGCTCATCTTATAGCTCAATGCACCGCATACCAGGCACGCGTTCAAATCCTCGTACTCACCGCGGTAGAGGATGCAGTCATTAAGGCATGCATGTATCTCCTACACCTCTATCCCTATAGGGCAGATAGCCTTCTTTGCTTCGTACGTACTCTCGGGCAATTCGTTGTCCTTTGGAAGCATCTTCTTTAACATTATCAGAAACTTTCCAAATCCCTTGTCAGATACACCATTCTCTGCCTTCCATTGCAGCAATTCCAGTGTGGTGCCCAGCCTTTTCTTGTCAGCTTCGCAATTCGGGTACAACAATTTCTTGTGATCCTCTAACATGCGTTGCAACTTCTTCTTCTCCTTTTGACTTGCGTAGTTTCTCTTTGCATCAGCAATGGCCCGACCTAGATCATCAGCGGGCTCATCCGATGCCTCTTCTTCAGCTTCTTCCCGCATTGCCGGCTTAGCTTCTTCCCCCATTGTTGTACCATCGTATTCAGGGAACCCATGGCCAGGATAGCTGTCCTCATCCTGTTCTTCTTCACTGTCTTCCATCATAACCCCTCTTTCTCCGTGCTTGGTCTAAATATTATAGTGGGGCATGAAACCGGACTCAAACAGGTGGACGTGAATGGTTCTTGACCTAGAGTAATTCTGATCATTCTTATAGCCGGCACATGGACAAGGCATAAAACCATCCGCCCGCTTGTTTGCCTCTGCCGCAAGCAGAAAAGTACACACGCCATTAACGAACTGGGGAGAGCATCGGTCATCGTACATCCATTGCCGACTCATCTTCATTACACAACACCGAATAGACCAAATTAATACAAGTTCATACGACACTTAAATGCAACATACAAATAACTCTCTAGCTAAAGCATTTAAATGCAACAACAAATGCGATCAAGATCGCAACTAAGGTAACAATTGATCCAACAGCATAATGATACCAAGCCTCACTATCAATGGCATATTTTCTAATCTTTCTAATCTTCAACCGCATTTTCTCCATCTTAATCTTGTGATCATCGACGACATTGACAACATGCAACTCTAATTCTATCTTCTCCCCCTCAATTCTTTTCAAGTTTTCTTTCAAATACTCGTTTTCTCTTTTAACTAAATTTAACCTCTCGACAATAGGGTCGGTTGGAATTTCCGGTTCACATACCTCCTAGATAAAAATGTCTATGTCAACTTGATGGGCATAATTTTTCATAAACACGATATGCAACAAATAGTTATAAAAGAGAATATACTACATCCGAATCATAACCCGGATGAGGGCCGACGGGGACGGATATCAAAACCATGGCACTATGTATAAAAAACAACGTACGGGTAAGATAATTATACGAGTAGCTATATATCTAAATCACACAAACATGATTTTTTTATATAAAAGGAATAAGAATAAGAGGCTTACCACAAGATGGTGCCGGCGACGGGACGGTGCGGGCGATCGACGGTGGTTAGGACGGAGACGGGAAGGCACTAAGTAAACTACACCTACATATGCAAACTAAGAGTTATTTTGACATCAAATTGCATATAAATCAAATACTACCACATATAATTTCTCCCAAAATAAAACCCACAAATCACAATACTTATAGAGCATTGCAAGAGCTAATCTAGCAATGAGAGATAAAAGGACAAAGTTGGTAACCTTTGTGATCACTTGGATGGATGGGGTGCCTTCAAATCTTCACAAATTTTGACAAAAATGGAGTGTGAGCTCGAGAGGAAGAGGAAGAAAACAGAGGAGAGGGGAAAGGGGAAGAATAGAGCGCTCGGGCTCGACGAAGGGGTTTTATATAGGACGATCTTTAGTACAGATTGGTTATACGAACCGGGATTAAAGATGTATCTCTAGTCCCAGTTTATGGCATGAACCGGTACTAAAGATGCTGGTGGGGCCCCAGCCTGACACCAGCCTGCCACCACCACTTTAGTACCGGTTCGTGGCACGAACCGATACTAAAGGTTCGCCACAAACCGGTACTAATGAGCGGCGCCCGCCTAGCCGTTGGAACCGACACTAATGAGCACATTAATGTCGGTTCAATTACAAACCGGGACTAATGTGCTTCACATTAGACCCTTTTTCTACTAGTGTAGGGTCACCGTACATTCCTGTAATCCTCCATTTGAATCCATCATCTTTGGTCACCGTCATATCTATATGCATCCTGCCTTTTCGAAGGAAGACTTAAGTTTATACCTCTTCTCCAAAACATAGCAACACCACCACCCGTTCCGTCACAGTCTCGCCACCATACTCGTCAAACCAAGCTTTATTCTAAATTTCTCTAGCCTCTTCTCGGTGAGTTTACTCTCTGACAAGAAAAAAAATGTCAGGGACCTCCCTCTTCTGGAGATTTTAGAGAATTTTTTTCTGGAGCTCCAGAAGACCACAAACTGCTGGCCCGTTCCCCATACCCCGGCAATTCCAAGCCACTGTTCTCATTGCTTCATGCAGGGCTTCTCCCTCAGCCCCGTGATAGTTGCTACCAAATTTTGCACCACATCTTTCTGACCACCCTTTCTCAACTACTTCTGATCGAAGTCACACTCAAGTCACCATCCGCCACACCTTTCTTCTACCATGTGTTAACTGTGTTCTGAAGTTCCCCTTCATCCTTACAATGGCGTCCTTATAATTTTTTATACGTCCCAATACCACCTTTGCTGCTACTTCCCGCCACCCCGGACGTCGAAACACCTGATAGAAACTTGATCACACCGTCAGATTTGCTTATAACTAAATCAGGCTTGTCTACCATCATTGGTTGCATGGCCTCGGAGTCCATACCCACAGCAATGCCAACCCCACTCCCAAAGTTTAGTGGCGCACTCACACGCATGGCCTCGGTGTTCGTGCACGACACAGTAGACAGCAGCACCCCGCCACCTTGCTGCATGGTCTCGAACCTTGATCCAGATACTCTCGCCATAACCTTGTCTCCTAATACTCCTTTTCTCCGATACTGCTCCCCAGCTCCCGTACATTCTCGGCGTCAGACCTATGCTCTTTTTGTTGGATCGTGGGATGCTTGGGTGTGACACTAGCAACTGTTCCTTTCTCTTTCTCAGTACCACCACTTCCTGCTATTCCCTTGTCTTTTCGCCACGACGGCTCACCACTGCCTGATAATGGTGTACTATGCCATGTGCTTCCCCTTGGCCCATTCGAGCTTGCTCTTCCACCCGCCCATCTACCTCTGTCATCACCAGAGTTTCTTTTGCGATCCATGAACGCCCTGAGCCACGGCCTAAACTGTGCTTTCTCCCCTGTCTTAAATATAATATTACAGGCCCTATCCTCATGACCAATCAGACCACACACATAACAAAACTCTGTGAGATATTCGTACTCAAAGGGACACCATTATTGATTCTGGACAATCTAGACTGGGTAGATAAGCATGACTAGCAAGGATGTCCGTTTAATGATTGCGATAATACTTTCCTATTAGGCACTGTTCCAATCCCATATGAAGCATGCATGAGCTGTTACGACTTACGACATAGACAAGATACAATGATACATTGATTTAAATAAGGAAACTACCAAAAATGCATCGATGCGTATACATGAGAAATGGCAAAGAAACGCGCATATGCCAGCAAATAATAGAAAACACAACGCTTTCACTCCAGCAAACAACAAAACCCAGATTTCCAGTTGTCTGCTATCTGGATATTACCATACTCCTCACCGCACCCTGGCTAACATTAAAACGCCACGATAGACTACAAGCAAGTCCACAAGAGAACATTCGTAGATAATCTATAAATCATCCAGATCCCATCGAGGCAACTCGTCCCTCGATTTCCCTCTGCAAAAATGGAGTCCTGTGGTTCTACCTCGTCCACCTTCCCGGTCGACACGTCCCTCTCGCTGGCCATCCATGTCGAGGACGAGAAGCTAGGGCAAAAGACCCCGACGGCATCGTCCCACACGCCGACATCGGCTTCCAAGAGGGTGCAGGAGGTGTTCCTCCCGCCCACGTTCACCTGTAACTTTTGCCCTCGCTCCTTCGAAACAGCCCGGGCGCTGGGTGGGCACCAGAAGGCGCACAGCACGCTCCAACGCGCGCGGCGCAACAGCCGGAAGGCGCACATGAGCCGTCGTCCCGCTTGGTACTCGGTCGCCAGCGCCCTGCGCACAGCGTGCCTCCACGCTCGGCCCTTCGACGCATGGCACACCCACTACGACCACTCCATCCCGGTTTCGTTCCCATGGCAAACCGGGACCGGCCCTGGAGGTCTTGCTCCCGCTCAACCGTCATCTGCGCCGCAGGGCAATGGATACGGCGGCAATGGAGAAGGGGGTCATCTTGGACGCCAGCAAGGCGTGAGTGAAGTGAATCAGGAGGAGACCCCCAATGGGATTGATCTAACCCTGAAGCTCTAGATTAGGGCTTTCAGCTTTGGATTGGTTTTGTCACCTCAAAGAATAAGTTGTTTCGTTATGTTTAATTGTTTGAATTTTCTGTTTGTTGCATCATCTTAAGGTCGAGATTACTTAAGTGCATCTCCTTGTAATTCTGTACTAAACGCAAATTGTGATCAATCGATGTACTTGGACGGTGATATTTCAAAAGCATAATTCAAGCAGGTGGTTATCTGGATGAGTTTTAGCCATGGGCCTTTCCCTAAGATGGAGTGATGTTCTTTCTTCTTGCCTATGTTACTGTAAAAAAAAAAGGAACTCTGTTACTGTTCTTCGTTCAAAATAAAACGTGAATACTGTATGAGTTGCAGAAACAGACAGTATGGAAATAGTGTCTCAAATAGTTTATTCTCATGTAATTAATAATGAAGTTGTACAACTATCTACGTAAATGGGTAAAGTTTCACTGTAGGTCGAGCTACATGGAACCTCTTATCTTCGGCCCTCCAACATTGCTTTGAGATCCGTACTCTCCAACTAACTTACAACAAGAAGATTTCTCTTTTTTGTTTCTGTCAAATGAAATAATATATAGACTTCAAACTTTGCAGATCAAACAAACTTTACAACTTCAATATGTGAAAAAACTTTCAGATTTTTTGGACCGACATAAATATACAAAATGAGAATTTTCTTGATTAAAAAATAATTTTTAGCATTTAAAATGCATGAAAAAATCTGAAAGTTTTTTCCCACATATTAATTAGAATGTTTTGTTGTCCTGCGATGTTTGAAGTTTATACGTTGTTTCGTTTGAGAGAAACAAAAATGACAAATGTTTCTGCATGGATCCTGATGCAAAAATAGATGGCTAAGATAAGGGGTACCATGTAGCTCGAGCTACACAAAACCGCACTCACGTAAATGTGATCTAATCTTTTCCACAAAAAATAAGGGAAAAGATTCCCTTCAGCCGGCCGATTTGCAGCGCATCGTCGGCCGCCTGAGATGCACACCACGCTTTTCATCATTCTTTTTTCCTTCTTATCTTAATCGCTAACGACTGAGTGCCATTTGTTTCCATTTTTTTCTTCGTTCGTCTTCTGCAGTATGTGTTCTGTTGCGAAAATAATCTACAACATGACCTGTGTTGCAAAAAAAATCAACTGACATTTCCGCAACATGTGCTTTGTTACAAAAAATTATGCAATAGGGCCTTTGGCAAAGAAAATTTTGTTCCCACAACACGATCTCTGATGCAGAAAATATTCTAGAACATAAATTATGTTGCAAAAAAATCTAATGACGTTTCTGCAACATGATCTCTGTTGCAAAAAAGTCTAAAACACAGTCTATGCTGCAAAAGTTAGGATGCCCGTCAGCCGCTTGATGGCGTTAGATCTGGCGGCTAGCGACCCGGCTGATCTTTGCATAGCACCCCCCAAAAAATAATAATTTTTTTTAGATTTGTGTAGAGTTTAGCTAGGCATGGCACGGGTAAAAAAAATTCCAACGTAAATCAAGGTTGAAATTTACAGTTAATCTCTTAAGTTACACAAGTACTAAGGGCTATTATGTATGTGAGGACATATTGGGGGGGGGGTGACATTTTGGCTACTAGGAGGACATACTTCCACGTGAACGGTAACGCGAAAAAAATAGTAAATGTTTTTTCTAAAATGAATTATTTTGTGGATTTTCGTTTTAGTTTCGCAAGCATGCTTGACAATTTTCATGTGAAACGGAGTGGCGGTGTTTCGTTGGTGAAAAAGACAAATTTGGAATAACATTTGGTGTTCAATTTGTTTTTTTGCACGTGCCAAAATGATTAACCTTTCTACCTAAAAATATGCAGGTAGAATTTGGATGTGACTAAGAACATATAAACAAAATTTCTTGATTTTTTAGACTATTCAAAAATTATTTTTGGCCCCGGGAGCACGTGCTCCCAGGAGCCGAATTGAATTTCCGATATTAAGCTTCATCTCCTCTAATATTCATAACATAATTTGATCTCTTCACTAGCTAAAAAACTCACATCCAAGTCATAATCGCAAATAGAGGACAAAATTTATTGTTCTTTGAGAAAATAAATATCACCGGTGCAGGCATGTGATAAGAAAAGCACATTAAACAAATAGCTTTTTAAATAACCGCTAGCAATAGCATCATACATAGCATAAAAATGCCTCATATATACTATAAAAAGGTGTATCACAGATGCAAAAGATCCCCGTTGAGAAGCCTACACAATATAAAAGACATAATACAAACAACACATATGTCCTTCCTAGGGCCAGTTGTAACTTTAGTGGCCCAAGGAAAAACTAGAAGCCCAGTCCCTTGAATACAAACATTAGAAAATATAATAATCTGTATGAGTGAACATGTAAAAATTCCATAGGGGGTTGGGCATAGGCTATGTATAGATAGTGAATTAGAGGCATACTATACTCGTGGTGGCCCTGCGGGTGTTGTGTGATCTCTCAGTGACTCGGCCCGTTGGCATAGCTACATGCAGGGCCATTATACATACCACCGTCAAGTGGAGGATCTCTATGCATTCAAAATTGTAGTCAGGCAGCCAAGTGGTAGTCCTTCCCAAGGAAAGCGCCAAGGATGAGTTCAGGGTGTATGTCCTTCTAGATGTAGTCTACATTGATCAACCACACCGATCAAACAGGGGGTATTATGAGGTGAGGTGGATGTCTTGCCACAACCAGGTCACCATTCTACTTGCGGATCATTCGATGGGACATGGTCTGGTGGTGCTAGGGGCACCTCCAACATTTTTTACGTGCATACTCCTTTAGACATTATGCTAGTGGTATATCCAGTGGACAATCCGACATTTCTTAGAGAGAAATGCTCAAAACTCAAAGGTAGAGAACAATTCTATTTCAATTTAACCTGGTAAACCACCTCGTGCTTTAATGACTTACCTAAAATATTAGCACACGATGCCATAAGTAATATTTTTAGTAGTTAGCAGTTTAAAAATGCATATGGGTAGTAAACATGACAACGAAAGGTGAGGTAAGATGCTTTGTTATTGAAGGATGACTATAAGCAGGAGTAGCATGTCAGTCAACACATATGAAATCAACTCGAGTGGCAATTGCATGCAAGGGCTCGCATGAGAATGAGCATCAAAATTGTCTTGGTTAATCAAGGATGGACATAGGCCTCTACAATTAGTCTTCCCATGGAATAGGCTACTACATGGACATAGGTAGGCTCACTAGTGATGAGCACAGTTTGCACTTTAGTGGCTGGTTAGGCGCTAGTCAATGGAGACTCGTCAATAGTAAGTAGCGGCTAGTGGCGAGTGGCGTGTGGATCGCTCATGAGTTGGAACTTAACGGCAGCGACAAGCATGCAAAATGAATCATCAGTGGTAACCATCTCAACAGTGATGCACACTCCCCAAGGGCAATGTGCCTTTACTCATTGTCGTGGTTTATCCAGCTAATGAATACTACATGCTGGTATATCTAGAGGGAAGGTAGTCATGCGGTCTAGGGTGAAATTTTTCAGAGCCAACCATGATGGCTCAAGTGATCACAACTTTGACTACAAACTATTTTCGAGCTCAGAATGTGGAGGTGGAACCAGGACAAAAAAAGTGGGAGAGAGAGAGATAGAGAGAGAGAGAGAGAGATAGAAGGGGAGTTACATGGAGTACTATAGAAACCAAGCACAATAAAGTGGATGAATATTGGAGAAAAGGACGGGAAACAGAGGGCAAAGGGTTGTATAGAGGGAAGGTGGGAAGTAGTTTGCCGAGTGTTTGAAATGTGGTACTTGCAGAAGTATGTAAATAATTTTATAAGTAAATAAAAAAGTCCTTAGTTGGGTGTTGTTGGCCAGACAATCGGCAGAGATTAAAAATACGACTGGTTCATTCCTTAGCCCAGTGTTGACTTAGAAACACTCTACAAAAAGGATATGCAGTCACCCCTCCATTAACCTTGGCAAGCAGCAACATGACTTATTGCATTTTTTGACAGAAAGACTGTAAAGGAGGCTCCTACAGTATAATTGATGCAACAAACCAAAGTTGCAAGTATCATGCCTTGAACTTTGGTGGGAGTGAAGGCATTATTAGCCCCTTTCCAACACTAGGAGATATTGCGTTCGCTGAGTACCTAACTATAATTCGAGTGTTTGCTAACCTATGGTCAACAAATGCAAGGATTTTACAGGTCTAAATGTTTGCCAAGCAATTTCTATTCCACTCAGTTTCGGGGGGCCTTTGTCGAGTGCCCAACGTAAAACACATGGAAAGGAGATGGGCACTCAACAAACATATATATGTTCACTCGACTAATTCGTCGATTCTAGTTTTGAGATTGTGTGCGGTGCATAGATGGCAAAGGCAACAAGAAGGGTATGTTATGTTGAACATAGACACTAATTTTTGTGCTAATATGGGGACATACGATACAGAGGCGGTTATTATCGATAACCATGCAAGCTTAATATATAGTAGCAAGTACATTTGGCATTAGTTATGGCATGGCCGCCTCGAAGGTGGAATATCAAGTTCTAGCAGAGGGAGGGGGCTCAAGGTAGGAGAAGACCTGAGGAACTACAATCACTCGAGGGGGCCTAGGTAGAACCTAAGTGCCCGCTATAGATGCCCAGATCCAGTAGGCGCCTAGGGATGGTGCTTGGCCCTCCTCTATGTATGTATAAACCTGATACCTTATTTTTCTTTTTTCTTGAACTTTTCTTTTATTGACTTGTTCAAAATTTAAAAGGCATTTTAACAAGCGGGAATTATAGTCTATGAAATTAAAGGGACTAAACTAAAGTGAAAATAGTGACTAAAGGGGGGAAGATAGTCGATGGAAATTACTTTACCATTATGAAAATGATTTATCAATAAGGATGATCAATTCTTATCTTATTAATAAACTTCTCATCAGAACCAAATCCATTATACATTAAATTTTTACTCTAGGTTATCTCAACTTTGATAGAGATAATTCCTATTGTAACACTTTGAATTATCTTCTTCAGAAGAGGCATAGGACAAAATTAACCTTTCAATAGTGATAGTCAACACCATTCTTGAGGGAGGACAATATTTATTTTGATTCATATTATCCTTGGAAAATAAAAAATATGTTAGTTTCCATCAACATTTAAAGTAACCTTGCCTTCCGTGCAACCAATAATAGCCTTGTCAGAAATGGTCTTCCTAGAATAATAGATAAGCTAACATCCTCGGCCGTATCAAGGACAAGAAAGGCTAGAAGGATCTAAGCACTAAGAACCACCACCGGGACGTCTTCACAAATACTAATATACGTTTGCAAAGATATAGTCAATTTGTCTTTATGAAGAGAGAAAAACATGACACTTACACCTTCACGTAAATCACATAAAAATAGATTTAATATAAAGCTTCTTTTAATGGTGTAAGGCATAGTGTGAATCTGAGGGTCTCCTAATTTCTCGGGATGTTTTCCTCTAAGAGAATAGTTGGCAAGCATAGTAGATTTACTTTTACAAGGTATCTTTCTTTTATTAGTGATTGTATATTTCATATAGTTGAAGTAAGATGTGATTTTCATATCTTAAGTCACAGGGATTTACAAAAAAATGATTCATGAAAATATTTTAGTATGAGAGATAGAAATGTCATGTTTATCATTAGTTTCATGAGAGTGTCTATCATCTTTATTAATAATAGACTTTTCACAAGTTATTCTAGAAGATTCATCACTTTTATATTTATGCTTTTCTTTGTATTCAAAGAAGTACCAGGGGTTGTCCAATTAGCCTTTAGTTAATCTTGAATAATCCTAATAGTACATCCTTCTAGATACAAATGATCTTGGATGGAGGCTCAACCCCTAGTGTCTACCCCATAATTTTTATTGCTAGAATGTGCCATTTCGTGTATAATTCTTTCTGACTCATCATGCTTTGTATGAGCTGAATTCGAATCATATCACAATGTTTAGCAATCCCTTCTATATTATTCATATCCCTCTCTAATTTGTAGATATTTTTTGATCCTATTGAAGTTGACAGAAGGATTTATTTTTAATTTCCATGTTAAAATAATATTGTTCAACGAGAACATTATTTATTTTCTCATGGCTAGGAAGCTTATCATACGGGAGATCACCTTGATAAAATTTATAAATAGAATTAACTTTAATAACAAGACCTAAAAGCTGAGGTGGGAAGTGTCAACCACGATGCGTAATTTCTCTAATTCATCAGTCGGAATACATTTTTCAGAAAAATGCTCATCTTCTTTCATATCTTCATAATTTAGAGTACATACTTATTTTCTTTGTTATAGGGTCTGATAATAGATCATTTGGATCCCGTCATCATAAATTTTAGCAATTCCATCATGAAGTTCCCTACCTTCTTTCCATGTATTGTCCCTGCTAACATTTCATGCATAGCTAGTTATCTATTGTTGTCTATGATTCAGGGGTTAGAGCATTGTAGAATATATATAAAACAAGGCATGATCTTTAATACCACCAAGTTGATTATAACCTAGTAGCTCACAATCATACCCCAGGTTTGAGGTAAAGCCTCAAGCTTGGTTTGAGAAAAAAATATGAATGCCTTCGACTACAACATAAAATTTACGCACTAGCATATATTTTTCCCATAAAACACTGGTACAACGACTTTCTATACAAACGGTTTTTAATGCCTTTTCGCGACGGAGTTTTAAACCGCCGCCTTGCCTGTGTGTGCGATAGAGGGGTCCTTCCCACACTACCCACAAATCATTGGTGATTGCTAGCAATGATATAGACATATTGTCAAATGTAATCGTATGCGATGCAGGAACATATCACACACACTACATTCTGGCACACGTGTGGGATTGGTGATCAATCGTCCACCTCTCTCACAAGTCAAACTATTCTAATTATGCGGTTAAACTAAACGGTGTTGCTCATTGGACAGTTGCAAAATAAGTCCTAAGGCACACGGTCCATCATAGAAACTGTGGGCGATATGTGCCCCATCTCACACAAGTATTGTATGGCAATCATATGCCTTGCATGAGACGATCGCACACGTTTCCTGAACAATTCACAAGAAGGATTGCAGTTTGCATTGGCCATGGTTTTGTATAAGCTCTCGTGTGCGATAATGCGCTATCACAAACGGTTTAGGACTCCCTACGCACACGTAGAAGTGCTGCAAATCATCTGCGATTTGTTGTGTATCACCAACGGTTCCGCTATGATTGACGTCTGCTTTCCTTTCAGGATCGCACACAATAATGTGCTATTACAAATGGTTCAGGAGCCCCTACGCACACTTAGAATTGCTGCGATTTGCTTGCGATTTGTTGTGTATCCCCGACGGTTGCGGTATGAGTGACGACGTGTGCTTTCCGTTCGGGATTGCACATGTTTCCTAAACAATTTACGAGTGGGATTATATTTTGCCTTGTCCACCTTTTCCTACACTACTAGGAAAAGGGGTATAGCTAATATGGACATTAATGGCACACCATGTATGTGGTGCGCCACTGCTATATAGCAGTGGCAGCAGTGGCGCACCAGATACATGGTGTGCCATTAATGTCCTCATTACTAATGGTGCACTTGGTGGCCAGTGCGCCATTACTAGTTTTGATAAAAAAGTTAAAAAAATTGTTAGCAGCGGCTCACCAGGGGACACTGTCCACTGGTGCACTGTTAACTAGTAATGGCGCACTGTCCACTGGTGCACCACTACTAACATGTTTTTTTTTCAAAATTAGTAATGGCGCACCACTCACCATGTTTTTTTAAAACAAGTAATGGCGCACCATTCATAGGTGGTGTGCCATTGGTAACCTGGGAGCAACTAGATATTTTGGACAACCACCTACCGCACTCACTTTCTCCACTTCATTCTCTCCACCTCTACCAAGCTTGGTCTCATAGATTCACCATAGATTCGTCTCCTCCTCCTCCTCACCTCATTTGCACCATAGATTCACCCAAATTAAGTGGTTAAATTTCCTTTTTTTTGATAGGTAACTAAGGGGAAAGCTTTTTGTATGTTCTAGATCTACTTTTTTCTCCCACCAACAATGTACACACTTTTTATGGCCTAGATCTATGTATGTTTGTGGTGTTGCATATGTTTGTGTTTGCAGGTACCGGTATTTGAAATGCGATAGTTGCCAATATTTTGCCGGAATGTTGATTCATTTCCGTTTCGGCGAGAATTTGGCACTATGCATTCTTTTTGGTCCTATTTTTAGGCAAAGTCATGCCAAAAAAAAAATTTTGGGGTTCTAAAATATCGTTTTGCTCTACCCCGTAGGCAACCATGGTCTGCACGATGACCGAAGGCATTGTGAATAGGTTTTTGAGCTCCGCGAAGGCCGAGATGCTTCAAAATAACGAGACGGAGATAAGATGTCCGTGTCGAAGATGCAAGCTGAAGAGCCTTATGGACCCGGATTCCGTACAGATGTAGGACCACCTGCTCTTGCGTGGTTTCATGGATGGCTATCGGTGGCAAGGTGATGAAGATGACTATGAAGTCGTCCATGGGGGTCGAGCAAGAAATGAGGAAGGGCAGAAAGACAACCGCGGCAAGGGCGGCCAAGAAGACGAAGAATCTCCAGGACATGATCACGAAGTAGATGCAGTACACAGTCATCATGTAGAAGATGTCGGACATAATGATGAGGAAGGTCGAGACGAAGGGCATGATCATGAAGATGAAGATGCTGGAGCAGACGACGATGGACCATCGATGGGATGGGTGCAGGACCCTCATATTCAAGAGCGGTTTCTCAAGCAGACGGATAACGCAAGAGCTGCCGCCCGAGAGAAAGCCAAGCTGGATCAACTGGAGATAGACGCGGTTACTCCATTGTATGAAGGATGCAGGCCCGAGGATACCCGCCTGAAAGTAACGCTCATGGCTCTGGAGATGAAGGTAAAACACAAAATGACCGACGCATGCTTCGACGAGAACATGTCATTCTGGCACGAATGTCTTCCCAAGGGGAACAAGTGCCCGACCAATTTCGAGGAGGCGAAGAAAACCGTGTGTCCTCTGGATTTACCGCACGTGAAATACCATGTGTGCATGAAAAATTACATCATTTATCGGGACAAGCACGCAGAGTCTACCATATGTCCGATGTGCGGCGTCACTCGATACAAGAAGAGGAAGAAAGCTCCTCGAAAAGTGGTGTGGTACTTTCCGATCACTCCTTGTCTACAGCGGTATTTCATGGACCCTAAGCTAGCAAAGCTCCTACATTGACACGTGGATAGGGAGGAGAAGAAGCGAGAAGATGACGGAAATGATCCGGAGATAAATAAAAAAGACAAGATGCTGAGTCACCCTAAGGATACGAGCCAATGGCAAGCGTTGAACTTCGAACACCCGGAATTTGGGGACGATCCAAGGAACATCGTGCTGGGTGTGAGCACCGATGGAGTCAATCCATTTGGCAGCCAGAGAAGCACACATAGCACCTGGCATGTGTTTGTGTGGATGTACAACCTTCCCCCTGGTTGTGCATGAACAGGAAGTACATTCACAGGAGTATGCTAATTGAAAGGCCGAAACAACCAGGGAATGACATCAATCTGTATTTGGGGCTGTTAAAAGAGGAGCTAGACACGCCGTGGAAAATGCCAGCCAATATGTGGGACGCCGCAGAGAAATAATATTTCCCTATGAGAGCCGCACTGCTCACGACGGTACACGACTATCTCGGTTACGGATATGTCGTGGGGCAGGTGGTCCATGGATTTTCTGGATGCATCATGTGCATGGATGACACAATGTATTGCCAGCTAGATAGAGATCTCGGGTCTTCGAAAACAGTGTTCATGGGACATCGAAGGTGGCTTCGCGACGATGACTCATGGAGAAAACGCAAGTATCTGTTCGATGGTGAAACCGAACCCCGAAGACGCCCGCGTACGAGGAGCGGCGAGGAAATAGACGAGCTGTTGAAAAATTGGAAAGATTGTCCACTGCGGGGAAAGAAGCAAAAGGCGCCAGAGCTGGGAAAGAAGCGAAAGGCGCCAGAGCTGCTGTTGAAGGTATGGAAAATGAGGTCTTTTTCTGGGACTTGCCATACTAGAAGATCCTCCGTGTGCCTCACAGCCTTGATGTCATGCATATCATGAAGAACGTGTGGGAGAGTCTGCTTAGTACCCTGCTCAACATGCCAGAGAGGACCAAAGATGGGCCGAAAGCAAGGGCAGACTTGAAATCAACAGGCATCAGGGAGGATCTTCATGCTAATGATGATGATGAGGCGAAGCAGGACACGGAAAGTCGTCGCAAAGGCAAAAAGGCCAAGAAGATCAGAAATGACAACCCTCCCGCGTGCTTCACTCTAAGTCAGGAGGAGATCGAGCAGTTTTTCACCTGCCTCGTAGGAGTAAAACTTCCTTACGGTTACGCGGGGAAGATAAGCAGATACCTAGACTCATCGAAGCAGAAGTTCAGCGGGATGAAGTCTCACGACTGTCACGTGATGATGACGCAGATACTTATAGTTGCAATCCGTGGGATCATGGACGCGCACGTCCGTATGCTATTTGGCCTATGCAACATTTTCGACATCATCTCTCGGAAGTCGGTTGGCGTGAGGCAATTCAGAAGGCTACAGGAAGAGATCGTGGTGATACTACGCGAGCTTGAGATGTACTTCCCGCCCGCATTCTTCGATGTTATGGTGCATCTGTTGGTCCATATCGTGGATGATATCATCCAACTTGGGCCGATGTTCTTGCATAGCATGATGCCGTTCGAAAGGATGAATGGTGTCATCAAAGGATACGTTCACAACATGTCACGTCCAGAGGGAAGCATAGCCAGGGGCTTTCTTACTGAAGAGTGCATCTCCTACTGCATGAATTATCTAGGCAGCGAGAACCCCGTTGGTCTGCCCGTCAACAGGCACCTCGGCAGGCTCGCTGGATGGGGTCACCGTGATGGTCTCCGTGAAATGCATGTCGACTTCGAGGGTCGACTCACCGATTTGAAAGAGCAAACCTAGTCGCGCTACAACACATAGACGTGGTCCATCCTTGGGTGATAGAGCACAAAACCTTTATTGAGAAGACGTACAATGACCGAGGCCAACAGAGAACGGACAGAGATATAATCAAAGAGCACAACTCATGTTTCACGCGTTGGTTCAAGGAGAAGCTTCTGTCATACCCTTTACATGAGGATTCTTCCGCGGAAGAAAAACTCATATTCGCCTTGTCACAGGGCGCCGAGCACAACCTGATGACCTATGAGGCGTACGATATCAACGGCTACACATTCTACACCAAGGACAAGGACATGAAGAGCGATGGTTATCAGAATCCGGGGTAACGATGGAATCCTACACCGGAAGCGACAAGGACAGATACTACAAAAGGATCGAGGAGATCTGCGAGCTGAGCTACGCTGGAGAGAAGGTCCCGATGTTCCGTGTCAGATGGGCCAAGAGCGTCCTAAAAGAAGACCGATATTCCACCACCATGGTTATACCCGAAGTCAAATCCAAGACCGTGGGCGCAAACGTCACCGCGAAAAATGAGCCATGGGTACTGGCTTCCCAATTGGACCAATGCTTCTTCATTACCGACCCGTCAAAGCCCAGTCATGTTGTTGTGAGGAGAGGCAAAAGGAAGATCATCGGAATGGATGGAGTCGCCAATGAGCAAGACTTCGACAAGTACGGCGACCCGAAGATGGAACATGACGATGACGATGAAGTGCCATACACCACAAGAAGAAGCAGGACCACCCTACCTAAAGGACGTCCGTTCAACAAAAGAACTCCATTTGCGAAAAAGAAGGGCAAGAAGATTGTGAAAAGATAGCTTGCTAAGATCGATTGCATTTAAATTGTAGTCTTCATTTCTCGATTGTATTTCGAAATATTGAAATGACATTTCTTCTGTTCTAGTCCTCATGAATATTTATTTATCTTTATTCTGGTATTGAATTTCTAACTCACAAAAAGTATTGAATTTGTTAATATTTTTTGAACTCATGAATATTTTTAAATTTCATGGGCACTTTTTGAATTCATGAATATTTTTTCAAATTTGATGATATTTTTTCATATTCATAAATGTTTTACCAATTCACAAATGAATGCAACTAAAAATCCAAAAAAAGTTACTAATGGCGCACCAGGAGAAGGTGCGCCATTGCTATCAAGGTACTTATGGCGCACCACTAGGAGGTGCGTCATTGGTATATCAATTTTTATTTAGGTTTATTCTGGTATTGAATTTCTAACTCACAAAAAGTATTGAATTTGTTAATATTTTTTGAACTCATGAATATTTTTAAATTTCATGGGCACTTTTTGAATTCATGAATATTTTTTCAAATTTGATGATATTTTTTCATATTCATAAATGTTTTACCAATTCACAAATGAATGCAACTAAAAATCCAAAAAAAGTTACTAATGGCGCACCAGGAGAAGGTGCGCCATTGCTATCAAGGTACTTATGGCGCACCACTAGGAGGTGCGTCATTGGTATATCAATTTTTATTTAGGTTTATTCTGGTATTGAATTTCTAACTCACAAAAAGTATTGAATTTGTTAATATTTTTTGAACTCATGAATATTTTTAAATTTCATGGGCACTTTTTAAATTCATGAATATTTTTTCATATTCATAAATGTTTTCTAAAAAATTATTAGATGCAACTAAAAATCCAAAAAACATATTTTCAAATAACAAATTTGATGATATTTTTTCATATTCATAAATATTTTCAAATAACAAATTTGATGATATTTTTTCATATTCATAAATATTTTCAAATAACAAATTTGATGATATTTTTTCACATTCATAAATGTTTTCAAATTTGATCGTCATTTTCTAAAAAATTATTAGATGCAACTAAAAATCCAAAAAAATATTTTCAAATAACAAATTTGATGATATTTTTTCATATTCATAAATATTTTCAAATAACAAATTTAATGATATTTTTTCACATTCATAAATGTTTTCAAATTTGATCGTCATTTTCTAAAAAATTATTAGATGCAACTAAAATTCCAAAAAAATATTTTCAAATAACAAATTTGATGATATTTTTTCATATTCATAAATATTTTCAAATAAAAAATTTGATGATATTTTCCCATATTCATAAATTTTTTCAAATAAAAAAATTGTGAATATTCATAAATATTCATAAAAATAAAAAAATAGTAATGGCGCACCAGGGGCAGGTGCGCCATTGCTATCACTGTGTTTATGGCGCATTCCTAGATGGTGCGCATTGCTAACCTTCCCCCCTCTGTATGTATGTGTGTGCTGTCCATCTCGCCAATTGTTCGTCCTTCTCCCATCCCCTCGCCTCTCGCCACCGCCGCCGATCCCCTTCCAACACCGCACCGCCCACCCACCGGCGACCTCGCTCCCGGGCTCTGCCGCCTCCCCCCCCCCCCTCCCTTGCCTCCGGCACACCCACCCACCCCTCCCCCGCCTTCCCAGCCCCCGAAACCCTAGAAACCCGCGGCGCCTCTCCGCTCGAGCTCCACCATGTGAGGCGACAGGCGACAGGCAAGGCGGCGAGCCACGGAAGCAGGGCGCGACGGCGCTCGACCCGTCCACCCCCTCCACCTCTTCTTCCTCGGGGAAGCATAGCCGAAGCGGAAGCAGAGCCGAACTCACCGCTGTAGACGTGCTTGCCGCTGTAGACATGCTCGTCGAGGCCTCTCCTCCGATGTCACCGGTGAGCCACCGTGCCCTGCCCTCTCCCTCTCTGCTCGATCCCCTCTCCTCTCTGTCTCCACCTTCTGTTCTTGCCTGTGAGGTGTTTGATTAAATGTCAATTCAAACGATTGATGCAGCCGCGTCCACCGGAGCACCACGTCCGCGTCTGCGACCTCATCTCTGCTCCGCCGCCGTCTACGACCTCGTCTGCGACCGCGTCCATTGAGGTGAGTTCTTCCATGGATCATTTTTGTTTCTTCAGTGAACTGGTTATAGTAGTCGTCAGGGTGTTGCTCTTCTGCAATTCATTCATCTCTATGATGTGGTTGGTGCTTACGATGAGTTGATCTTGCATTTCTTTTGGATGATGGATTCACTTCATATAAATGAAAAATGCAACAGTTCTTTCCAGCAATGAGCTGATGATCTTGTGTTTCTGTTAGGCATTTGGCAGAAATCCAAAACATAGTGGGTTAGAGCTAGTGATGGTGGTTGTAGTTGTGTTGTTCTGAGTTTTGGCCAAGGAGCATGAAAAGGAATTTGTCTCGTGTGCCAAGCATGAGTTCTGAACTGCATCTGTACCCCAAGTGCTCCTTTTATGATTTTGAACTTGATTGTACAACCTGCCGTGCCTTTGTAAAATCTGTACTGTATTTTTTCCCAATTTGTGTGCACATCTAGAGGTTGCTTGGCTAATTGCTAGCTCTGTGCACTGATGTGCCTTTCCGCAGCCTGTTTCTTGTCACAAGAACACTATGACCCTTGTATTTAATATAGAATTGCAAAACTAGAGCATATGCTACCCTTGTATTACCCGTGGATTGTACTTTTGTGATCTCCTACTCATGAATCTTACTACTACAAGCACAAGCAGTACAAATAAGACTAGAATTTACTCTGAATTTTGACAGTAAGAATAAGAATGAAAATGCAAGGAGTAAATAAGAATAAGAATAAGATTTTTTCTTATGATATGATGATGAGACAACTGCCAAGAATGCAGGACTATTTTACTCTGCCTAAGAATATGCATGTCTTGTTTTCTGGTTATGGATATTGTATAGTACTGCATATCTTGTTTTTTTTGTAATATAATGCTTACCAAAGGTTTCAATATTTTGCTATATTTTGTTATGGATATGGACTTTGGGAGTTTGTTTACCTGGCACTATTCAGTCAAGTAGCCATTCATGTGAACTTTTATTTTGTCCATATGAAAGCAAAGGACCATATGGTCTGTGGCCTTTTCATCCATCATTTACACTGTGAATCCAACACCAATGGTGCTGCTTTGTTTCTGTGATCACATTGTGGTGCCTGGCACATTTGCCCCATCACTTTGTTACCCCTTTCTCCTGAAATGTTGATTAATTTCCGTTTCGGTTGAGATTGGGGCACTCCTAGGTCAAAAAAATAGAAAAGGTCATGCCCAATTTTCTTCACTTAGAAGGTGCCCGATTCTCCACCGAAACAAAAATTAATTAGCATGTATCTTGACATCAACCAATAGTAGTGATCTAGTGCTTTAGTGGTTGGATTAGTTTAGTATTTTTTTCACACTCTCACACACCCTTGCTTGCCATGTGTGTGAGAGAGATAGTGAGAGGAGACAAGAAGAAGGGGGTTAGGAAGATGCAGCCCGCTCATCAAAGCTAACCATCTCCCCCTTTTCACCCCTTTTTCCTTTGTCTTTTGTGGTTTGCAAGGAAGCTACTGGTTCCATCCCAAAACACCTAGCAACAACACACTAACAGGTTCCATCCCAAAACACCTAGGCAATATCACAAACATCTCTCAATTGTTCCTTGACAATAACCAACTTTTTGGCGACATTCCTCGAGAATTAGATTATTTGGTCAACTTAGAGATCTTGTTCCTTGAAAATAACCAACTTTTTGACCAAACTTTTTCTTTAGAGCGAAACATGGCCCACAACGATGAGGCCGGCGGTTCGGGCAAGGCATTCTGGGAGCTGTCCTAAGAGATGGAGGAAGAACCTCACCGCTATGAGGACGCCGCAGAAGACACCAATCCCGACTACACAACCCCTAGTGGAATCAGGGATGACACCACTAATGGTGCCGCCGAGGATGCCACCACTAATGATGGCAGCGCACGCACAGATGGCAGCCAGCCGAAGAGGCAACGGAAGGACTGGCGCCCGAACATGCTCGGCACCGTCAAGGAGGAATTTACTGAAGTGTCCTCCAGTGGGCAACCAACAGCGCCCAAAGAATTAGTCAAGGGATACGTGGGACAGCTCGGGTGCATTCTCCAGAGCACCATCTCGATCAACACAGAGAACCTAAGGCATCGTGACCGAGGGAATTTGTGCAACCTCCTCTTCACGAAGCTACACGAATGATACAAGTTCGCCAGTGACTTCGCAAACACACGCCTTTCAGGGAATAAAGTGAACAGTGCCGCTCTCACGAAGATGAGCACGGCCCTGGCTACTTGGAGAGCCGCGGTGAAGAGAAGGATTGAAAAGGTGATACTTATGAGAAGATCAAGGAGACAAATCCTTCGATCAGCGAAGCTGACTACCTGGAGTTCAAGATCAAGTGCGAGAGCAACGCAACCGCGGAATCAAGTCAGTGGGGGAAAGATATGCGGGACTTGAACTTACGGGTCCACAAACTCGGTCCCAGCGGTTACAGAGTGGCGGAACCTATATGGGACAAGGAGGACGCGGAGTGTGCCGAGCAAGGCCTACCGCCCCTCTTCGATAAATACCGTGACAAGTAGACCAGGAACTATGTCAAGGCCCGGTACAAGATTGACCAGGTAACTAAGGAGCTTACCACGGATCCGAAGACCAAGGCGCTTGAGCTTGTTCTGGTAAGGAATACACCCCCACATAATTAGCTCCATATGGTTGCATTCTAATTAATGAAGCCAATTTTCTAAATGGTTCACGTTCCTTCCGCAGGAAACAGAAAGCAGTAGCGCGGGGTCGTCTCAGAGCTCCCCTTGGGACACCACTTTAAATATGGCGTTGAACATAATGAAACACAAGGATAAGCTCAGTAAGCCGATGTCAGCTGGTCGTGTGGCCGGCAAAGGCTTGTCCATGAAATGGTTGAAATACTATACCGCTGGGCGAAAGGAGAGAAAGACCAGCTCGGAAAGCCAGGAGCGCGAGGTTCAAGAACTCAAGGCACAAGTGGCGCGGATTCCAGAGATAGTCGAAGAGCAAGTGCGAGACCAACTGGGAGCGACGATCACTGCCATTATGCCTACCTTGCTTGAGGGGCTGCAGGCGTGGATTGCGGGCGGCCAACAGGGGCCGCCCCGACTCCAAGCTTCATGGGTAGCAACTCGCACAACGCGCTGGCGGCGCCATTGGTGTCTCCGGCGGAGGCGCCGGCATTGGAGCTTAATGCAACCGGGTGTGGGAAGAATACACCTGCTGGCACCTCGGCAGCAAGCGGCCCCTCTATCACTTGCACGCCCGTCGTTGGCGGTGCCTCGACATTAGCCGAGCTCGACGCCATCATGGTAACTAACCCTCTCGGCCGATGACTTCATCTCCTTGCCTTTGACTGGGCATCCCTGACGCCCTACATGTTTTCGCAGGGCGCCGCCGACATTCTATTCTCTCTCCTGCACTTCGTGGATGGCAAGTTGATCGATGTTGCCAAGGCCAGAATCGTTCAACCGGGCAACCGCCTGTTCCACGGTAATCCGATGCCACCCAACGTGTATAGGGTTCAACTGGTTCGGGTGCTGTGGGGCTGCGACGACTTGTTACCTCCGTATCGACCCCCTGGGGCCGACAAAGATGATGTGATGACCCTCAGCACCTGCATAAGCTGGTCCATGCTTTGGCCGAAGAGCCAGATTCGTTTGGGGGCGGGGGACACCACCCCACAGACAACACCGCCAGTCGTGCCGGCGCCAAGCCATGGCAAGACTGCCGCAACGCTACCGCCGTCAGCTGATCCGGTCATGCATATGGCATAGGATCCGGATGACGACGACGGTACATTTACCAGGGTTGATAAGTACTTCAACGAACATGGGTACGGTGACGAATTCTTGGGGCCTCCTTCTCAAGAACCCAGCCCTGCAAAAGATGATCGTGATCTAGATGGTACCGCGGAGAAACCCAATTGCAACAGGCGTCGTCTGGCGTTCAGTTCTCAGGAGATGCCTCCAGCTGCCGCCTTCACCGAGCCTCAGATAGACGAGGTGCGAAATATTATCAGCCCCAACACACTCAAGAAGGTGGTCTCTGAGCAGAACTTGATCCCATTACAGCAGAAGAAGAAGGGACGGAAAAGAAAGAATAACAAGGGTGCGAGCCAGCCGGCACCGAGTACGATCTGTGCTCAGGACGGGCCACCTTCGCCTAAGGATATCTCGAGGAGGGTGCATGTGGCGGGTAGACCGATACTACCGACTAATCTGCTCAATGCTGCAACCGGTGCTATGCGGAGTCTGCATGACAATGTTCTTTCTTTGGAGAAGCGGCATCTCTTCGAGAATGATGTGGACAAGCCTTTCGTGGCCAAGGTGCCAGAGGGCAAGGGCTTTGTCGATAGCGCCATCGGGGGTATGATCGTCTTGCGGTTTGATGACATCTTCGCTATGTTTAACCTTCATCCACTGCACTACACCTTCATTCGGCTATTTTCGCTAAGTATGGAGATGTGGATCATTAGAGACAAGACCCCGGACATCGTGATAGTCGACCCATTCTACATGCGTGCCAAGATCTTGGGCAGTGCTAGGGACCTACAAGTCACGAGTTCATACCTCGAAGGCGTCATTCTGGCGAACCCAGATAAGGATAACTTCCTCATGCCTTACTTTCCCGAGTAATTCATCCCCTCACCGCCCCGTAACATATGATTTCTTAGATTTCGATCGCTTTTTTTCTAACATTCCGTGTTTTGTGCAGTGACACACGTTGCACACTCATCCTCTTAAGCGTGAACTATTCCATGGCCACGTATTTCGACTTGGACCATCAGTCGAATAAATACTACACAAATATCAAGAAAGTTCTTGATGATGTTCTCCCCGGCTACGCCAAATCTGGAGGGACCTTCAGGAGGCAAATTTTTAGGTACGGCAAGCACATGTTCACCCACGTAACGACGTTCCCCTGCGTCAAGAAGCCGCCTGGCGGTCAGAAGGATTCCTACTACACCCTCCATCACATGCGAGCGATCGTACGGGACCATAATCACCTTCTGCTACCAAATAGTCTCAAAGATTGGGCCGCACGCTTGTCGGCAATCCAGGACGTGGACCTCAGACAAGAATTCTTTCGCATCCAGTCGGAGTTTGCGGAAATCATCCATCAAGATGTCCTTTGTACCTCGGCGCAGTTCTACCTCAAATATCAACCATCCAACAGTGACATAGAAACAACGCTACAAATGCGGGCTGACAACGATCGCGATTTCATGACCATCATGAAAGACGGCCGCTTCATCCACGCTCCGGTCCCTGAGTCGAGTCGAAAGTAGTGATGTTGTGTACTTCTGAAATATCGATTAGCTTATGTTGTAATTAAACTTTAATGAACTTGTATGTCTCTTTGGTTTGGACAGTCGTTCAACTTATATGTAATCGATGCTATTTATTAGTAGGACCATGAATCGTGCTATTAATATGTTGCTTTTCTCTTCCGATCCTTTTGTTGCATACTTATATATTGCTTATGTATTGTCTATAATTGCTACTAATGTTTTGTTTGTCTAGTGCATAGAGATGCCCTCGTATGTCGTGTACAAGGGTAAGGTTCCCGGAGTATACGACGACTGGGAGGAGTGTCGGAGATAGGTTCACCGTTTCAGCGGTAACAGTTACAAAGGGTACACCACTAGGGCGGAAGCAGAAGCTAGATATGCGCGCTATCTAGCGGGAGAGAGGAGGGAGCGAAGGAGGAGCCGGATGAAGACCAGTTTCATCGCGATGATGCTCATCGTGACCGCAGCTCTCTTCTATGTGATGGTAGTTTAGATATCGACTTGTAATGTGAAGACAAACTCGCTACTCGCGGTCGCGAGACTTGTAATGTTGTAACTTTGTTTGGTCTTTTGAATTCGGAGACTAATATGATGAATTGTATTCGGAGACTAATCTTCCATTGTATTCGATAAATCTGTTGTTTATATGTTGTGCTGTTTATATTCTGTGCTGTAATGTATTTTGTAACCTGTGCAAATATCAGAAAAGCAAAAAAAAAAATCCTAATATTCATAGTAGTGGCGCACCTTGTTGAGCATTAGTGGCGCACCAGGGCTAAATACTAGTGGTGCATTATGGGGCATAGTAATGGCGCACTTGGGGGCATATGTGAAGGTAAATATGGCCCCCTAGGAGGTATAGTAATGGCGCACCGTTTGACATAGTAATGGCGCACTGCCAGGTGCGCCACTATTGTCTGGTATACTAATGGCGCACCAGGGGTGCGCCATTAGTACTTGTTACTTTTGGCGTGATAATAGTGGCGCACCTATAGTGCGCCATTAATGGCCAAAACAGGTGCGCCACTAACAGGCCTTTTCCTAGTAGTGCTATAAGCTCTCGTGTGTGATAATGTGCTACCACAAATGGTTCAGGAGCCCCTGCGCACACGTAGAAGTGCTGCAAATCGTCTGTGATTTGTTGTGTATCACCGATGGTTCCACTATTGGTGACATGTGCTTTCCGTTCTGAATGACACACGCTCATTTAGTTGAACTATGTGCGCATCAATGGAGGGTTAAATAAAAAATATAGCATTTGAATCGCGTTGCAAAACGCTAATTAATCACAATATGCGATTGAATAAATAGTGTCCACATGAAGAACATTCATCAGAATTCGCAACAATATGCAATCGAACAAATGCTAGCTAAATTCCATTGATTTATCGACATAAGCAGTACATAATCATTGTGTATGTATTACGAAGACCTCATCACATGGAAAACAATGCATCCATGTGTATATATTTAGCGGCTACACTAGTGAGCGTCGGTCCTAAACAAATGGTTTTTTTACCCCTTTCCACGACGGCATTTGGAACCATCGCCAAGTGAGTGTGTGCGATAGGGTGTCCTTCCCACACAACCCAGAAATCATCGGGGATAGGCCCTCCTGGGACCCAGGTTGGGACCGTGTGCAATCGGGCGACGCATCGAAACACAATCATTTCCGTAGGTATGTACATCCCACATGGTGAATCCTAGAAATCATTTCCGTAGGTAAGTACATCCCACATGATGAATCCCAGAAATCATTTCCGTAGGTATGTACATCCCACAAAATATTCCGAGAAAATCATTTCTGTAGGTATGTACATCCCACATGGTGAATCCCAGAAAACATTTCTGTTCATATGTATATCACACACAGTCAATCCAAGGAATACGTTTTCGTTCTTATGTACATCCCACACGGTCAATCCAGGGAAAACGTTTCCGTTCGGACGTAAATCCCACACAGTTTTATGTGTAGGCTTGTGTGTGAAATATGTAACTATCACACACGGTCTTCCTTGGATAACTGTTTGCGTTTATCAACTATATCACACACAATTTGATGAAGAAAACTGTGTGGCATTGGGCTATCCATCGCAACTGCTTTTACTGCTAGAACCGTTTGCAAAGGTCCATGACACATTTAGCATGTTTATTATTTTACAATTAATAATTCCAGTATTACGCAAATTCACATTTCATATCGAACAACTGTTTGCCAATTTCATATCAGGCACATAAATATATTATAACATCATAGTACGGTAGCTACATGAAAACAACACAGTACAACATATAGCTAGTTCAACTTCATAAGAACAATATATTCATTTCCCTAATCGAGATCTTCCAGGCTCGTCTTATCTACATCTTCTTTCAGTTCAGTAAGAACCCGTTTTGCATGGGCCAACTAGGAAAGTGCCTCCTCCTTCGCCAACACCGTCTTAGCAAAGTCTTTAAAAAAAATCTGAGCTCATTCTCCACCTTCAACTTTTTATCCCGCATCTTGAAATATGCTTCAGCGTTGACAAGACTTTCTCTAAGCCTAGCTGTGTTCACTTCCTCATACATGCTCCAGAGCTTCGTTAGGCACATCTTCAAAGACTATGGCCACTCTTGATCAACCCACTCCAAGTAAGAACACTTCCGTTCAGCCTATAATATTTAAAACTAGATCAGTAGCAATTGTAGGGGAAATGGGTTTATAGCAACATATAAAATCACCCATGCTTATTTTGAAAAACTGAAGAAACATGTTAATTATGACATATCTTGTCAAAAAGATCAATGTGCAAATGAAATAATTGGTACTGAGACAACAATCAAATTCTGGAACATCAGAAGCTATAATTAACTACAACGACGCTACAAGTTCTTACTCATGTACAATAAATAACAAATTGAACAATTGATGAGGAAGGTAAATATAACTGCAATAGAATAGCGATAGTGTTTGGATGACCGCAAATTGATACTTACAGGTGTGTACATGCACAAATTTAGTAACATAGAACTAATAGCGCTAAGGTCATCCACTATGTTTGCCAAAACTGGTGTAAAGACAACTGTTGCTACATCTCACACCGGTGCCCTGAACTGGCGAGCCGATGCAACGGAAAAAAATCAGGGACCCTGACTCCGAAGCACGTAGTTGCTCTGATGCCCAATTCCTTCGTGCCATAAAGATTTAGTATTTTACTTCTTGGCTGCTTGGATGTGTGGACCGAAGTTGGCTGCACAAACTGCTGAAGCGGTGCCAAATAATTTTCTAATGGCACCGCTAATGAGATGGCAACAATTTAAGATACTAGGTACAAACTGTGACACTGTCTTAGGATGCGTTTGGTTGAAGGTGTGGTATGAATGGGTTGGGACCGTGACAGTGTCTGAATCACATCTAACAAATGATTTGTAACAACGGAAGAGGGTCTAACCTTCTCTGCACATGCCAGAAACTTCCTCCGAGTGTCCATAGAATCAAACACAAGTAGCTTCACGCATGGAGATTGATGGTGACAACGAGCAGATAGATCATCAGCCACCCCGCTCCATTAGTTGCCACTTATGGTCTTAGGGAGCTACAAGAGGAAGAAACGACTCAAATCGACCTCCGGGTAAAAATCCTTCATTCCAAGTCATAGTCCGAGAGAGAGAAGAGAGGCATACCCGGGTGGTGAAGGAGTAGTCGCCGGAGGAGGAACCGCTGGAGATGTCTTTGAAGAAGACCATGGCGACCCCGGCGGTAGGATGCGAGACAGCGAGAGCGAGGAAGGGGCTATAGCTTAGCAAGGAAGGAAGGAAGGAGGAAACATGGGAAATGTGACTTGTGGTCGGGGAGAAAAGGGGGGGGGGGAGGGGGGAAGGGGGGGGGGGGGTAGATATTTTGGTGGTAGGACAAAATTTTGGAAATGTGGAGGGAAACTTTGCGTGCGGTGCCGCCGGACCATACACTTTGAACAATTGTGTGCATCGCAAATGATTCTTCTGCTTTACGCGCATGGGATGAGTTTGATAATTCAAATTTTGGTCTCAAGGCATGGGCACATTCACTTTGAACGCGCGTGGTGCCGCCGGACCATTCACTTTGAACAATTGTGTGCATAGCAAACGATACTTCTGCTTTATGCGCATGGGATGAGTTTGATAATTCAAATTTTGGTGAAAATTTTCCCGGGTACGTCATTGCATAGTTTAACATCGCTTGCTAATTTGGGCACACAAAAGAGCGTACAGCAGACAGACCACACTTACTGAATCGAGCAATTTCAGTAATTACACAGAGCCAGTTGACCTAAACATTGCTCTGAGAAAAGACCAACATTAAAAACAAAGCCTAAGTACGCATAATTAAAAATCCGCCACCGCGCCGGCCTATGCATCGCCGGTGTGAGATGAGATGTCGATGACTTGTCCTGGCGACATGCCGTGGTCGGTGGACTCCGCGTCCCCCCTGCTGAAGTCCACCGCGTACTCGTCCTCGTCCTCGTCCTCGGCGCCACCCTCAAGGTTGTAGGACTCGTAGTAGTGGCTGTGCCAGAGCTCGTGTTGGTACTCCACCACCAATTCCTCGACGGACAGACTCTTCTCTACCTCGACCTCGGCCACGCGCAACTCCTCCTCCCGGCGCTCCTTGATCTCCGCCACCTCCTGCATCTCCAGCTCCCGCTTAGCGACCTCATGAGGAAGCAGGTGCTCAATGGCCACCGCCGCCTTTTCAGACGTGGGTTGCATGTCGGAGTCCGAGCTGGCCTGGAATATCTTGGCATAGATGGCCTCGACCCGGGCCAGGGCGACATCAGCGACACTGACGACAGCTCGAGCTAGCACTCTCGACGTTTGCATCCGCCATCGTAGCAGGAGCTGCAGCCATCTCGGCTGCTGCAGCTGCCCAGTCGGCTGCCGCAGACGCCCTCTCAGGGGAAGTGGCCGCACTCAATGCGGATGCGGCGGCACTCTTGGTGTAGGCGGCCGCGCTCTTGGAGCAGACGACAGTGCTCGGGGGGACATGACCATCGTACGGGCCTTCATGAAGCGTTTCCACGGCGTGATCTTTGCAAGAAGGGGTGCGGGAATGGGGATCAGGATTAGTGGATTCGGGGGTTGCCAGCACTAGAGCAGACGAGCCGGCAAAGCTTACGGATGGAGACTTAAATAGACCCAGATATTTTCATCGCAAACGTTTCCTAGAAAACAACTGTGTGTGATGTTGTAGATGTTTTTTATTAGATGTGAAAGACGAATTTGGAATAAAGTGCCAACGGATGGTATTTTAAATGAACGAGGAATTTTGTAGTACTAATACAACTATCATGTCAAATTTTGGAAAATTTCAGGGGTCATTTGACCTTCTAAGACATTTAAGTGATTTTCTAGCCATTTAATGACCATAATTGAAATTTGAACTACATGTACATGCAACAACTAACCATAATGGTTTGAAAACTCATATTTCGTGTACCTGTGTGCAATTTAATTCCATGTGCAGTAAATTGGAAGGAATTTTCAAACATATTGGTCTAATGGCTATGACCCAATTAAGCATGGAGTGACATGGCATTTTAATTCCAAAAAATAAAAAAAATCAGAAACACATGAAACCTTGGTTGATGTAATGTCATGCCACCAAGATGATGTGGTAAAAAATTGGCATGTTTGACCGAAGTTTGGAAACACACCCCGCACAAACCGGAGCAACTCACTAGAAGGCTCGTGGTTCCGAGAGGGAATAATGCATGTTTGATGGCGAACGGGAGATAGCTTCCTCTTACGGCCTTCAAATTTTGTTCTACGTCTAACATGCACTACTACAACTGTAATGTGAATTTTTTGAAAATTCCAGGGGTCATTTGACCTTTTAAAGACATTTAAGTGATTCTCTAGCCATTTAATGACCGTAATTCAAATTTGAACTACATCTACATGCAACGCGTAACCGAAACGGTTTGAAAAATCATATTTGTGTACTTGTGTGCAAGTTAATTCCATGTACTCGTATGCATGGAGTGGCATGGTATTTTAATTCCAAAAAAATCAGAAACAGATGAAACCTTGGTTGATGTAATGACATGCCACCAAGATGATGTGGTAAAGGAATTGGCATGTTTGACGAAAGTTTGGACACACACCCCTCACAAACCGGAGCAACTCGCTAGAAGGTTCATGGTTCCAAGAGAGAACAATGCATGTTTGATGACGAACGGGAGATAGCTTCCTCTTATGGCCTTCAAAATTTTTCTACGTCTAACGTGCACCACTACAACTGTAATGTGAAATTTTGGAAAATTCTATGGGTCATTTGACCTTTTAAAGACATTTAAGTGATTTTCTAACCATTTAATGACCGTAATTCAAATTTGAACTACAACTACATGCAACGCCTAACCAAAACATTTTGAAAAATCATATATGTGTACTTGTGTGTGAGTTAATTCCATGTGCAGTAAATTAGAAGGAATTTTCAAACATATTGGTGTCACGACATGGACACATGCATACGTATGCATGGAGCGACATGGCATCTTAATTCAGATAATAGAAAAATGATGAGAAACACATGAAACCTTGGTTGATGTAATGTCATGCCACCAAGATGATGTGGTAAAGAAATTGGCATGTTTGACGAACGTTTGGACACGCACCCCTCATAAACCGGAGCAACTCGCTAGAAGGTTCGTGGTTCCGAGAGGGGATAATGCATGTTTGATGATGAACGCGAGATAGCTTCCTCTTACGACCTTCAAATTTTTTCCTACGTTTAACATGCACTAATACAACTATCATGTGAAAATTTGGTAAATTTCAGGGGTCATTTGACCTTTTAAAGACATTAAGTGATTTTCTAACCATTTAATGACCTTAATTCAAATTTGTACTACATCTACATGCAACGCTTAACCATAACGGTTTGAAAAATCATATTTTTGTGTACTTGGGTGCGAGTTAATTCCATGTGCACTAAATTCGAAGGAATTTTCAAACATATTGGTGTCAACGCTTGGGCACATGCTTGGAGTGCATGCCAAGGCATTTTAATTCCAAAAAATTAAAAAAATGATTAGAAAACATGAAACCTTGCTTGATTTAATGCCATGCCACCAAGATGATGTGGTAAAGAAATAAGCATGTTTGACGAAAGTTTGGACACATACCCCTCACAAACCGGAGCAACTCGCTAGAAGGTTCATGGTTCTAAGAGGGAACAATCCATGTTTGATGATGAACGAGAGATAGCTTCCTCTTACGGCCTTGAAATTTCTTCAACGTCTAACATGCACTACTACAACTGTAATGTGAAATTTTGGAAAATTCTACGGTTCATTTGACGTTTCAAAGACATTTAAGTGATTTTCTAACCATTTAATACCCGTAATTCAAATTTGAACTACATCTACATGCAACGCCTAACCAAAACGGTTCGAAAAATCATATCTGTGTACTTGTGTGCGAGTTAATTTCATCTGTAGTAAATTAGAAGGAATTATCAAACATATTGGTCTCACGACATGGACACATGCATACGTATGCATGGAGTGACATGGCATTTTAATTCAAAAAATAGAAAAATGATCAGAAACACATGAAACCTTGGTTGATGTAATTTCATGCCACCAAGATGATGTGGTAAAGAAATTGGCATGTTTGACAAACATTTGGACACACGCCCCTCACAAACCGGAGCAACTTGCTAGAAGGTTCGTGGTTCTGAGAGGGAACAGTGCATGTTTGATGACGAACGGGAGATAGCTTCCGCTTACGGCCTTCAAATTTTTTCCTACGTTTAACGTGCGCTAATACAACTGTCATGTGAAAATTTGGTAAATTTTAAGGGTCATTTCACCTTCTAAAGATATTTAAGTTATTTTCTAACCATTTAATGACCATAATTCAAATTTGAACTACATCTACATGCAACGCCTAACCAAAACGGTTTGAAAAGTCATATTTTTGTGTACTTGTGTGCGAGTTAATTCCATGTGCAGTAAATTCGAATGAATTTTCAAACATATTGGTGTCAAGGCATGGGCACATGCATGGAGTGCATGCCATGGCAATTTAGTTCCAAAAAATTAAAAAATTATCAGAAAAACATGAAGCCTTGTTTGATTTAATGTCATGCCACCAAGATGATGTGGTAAAAAAATTGGCCTGTTTGACGAAAGTTTGGACACACACCCCTCACAAACCGGAGCAACTCACTAGAAGGTTCATGGTCCCAAGAGGGAACAATGCATGTTTGCTGACGGACGGGAGATAGCTTCCTCTTACGGCCTTCAATTTTTTCCTACATTTGAAGTGCACTAATACAACTGTCATGTGAAAATTTGGAAATTTTCAGGGGTCATTTGACCTTTTAAAGACATTTAAATGATTTTCTAACCATTTAATGACCGTAATTCAAATTTGAACTACATCTACATGCAACGCCTAACCTAAAAGGTTTGAAAAATCATATTTTGTGTACTTGTGTGTGAGTTAATAAATCATCAAACGATGTAAATATCTCGTGTTCAAAAAAGATAATGTAAAGACACGGTTGGCACTCCTATGTCTCGGCTCGAGGTTTGGTAGGTGATTGGCGGGGATTATTAATCAAACACGGTTCTGTATTGGAAAACGTGAGCTATTATGTTCACACGCGGATTTGCTACGGGAATTGTGTGTAATTCAAACTACAGTACTGGCGACCGGCATGTGTACTGTCCCCGTCGATCTAGATTCCGGCCGCCAATAAATACTACCTTGCTCACGTCGTCCCGCCTACATTCTCATCTACATACTCCCCTCGCTCGCCCTCTCTCTCTCTCTCCCTCTCTCTCAAATCTCTCCCATGGCACCGCCGGTATGCCCACGCGCCGACGAGGAGTCGCCGCCCCCCGAGGATGCTCACTCGATTAGCAGCGACGAGGACTCCTACGCGCCGCCTGACTAGGATGCGCCGGACCCGCCAACTTTGGATTGGTTTTGGGGCCAGTACAATCTTTGTCTGTGGAAGTCGCTGCCGCCGGCTGAGAAAGCCAGGCAAGTGGTGTTCAAGAAGGAGATGGCGGAGGAGTAAGCCAGGTACCAGGCGGCCTGTGAAGCCCGTGATGCCACCTGGAAAAAGGAGCCGGAGGAGCTTTGGGGGCGGGCGCGTCGTCGTGCTGAGGAGGTGTATGAAGACGGGTACTTCGCGAGGAAGGTCATAGGCACTGGGTGCCTCGTCGCTGCATGGAGGTGGGCCGATAAGCTCCAGCGTGCCACCGATGAGGAGCTCCGGTGGGCGCCCAACGAAATGGCAAGATCGAACGCGCGCGTCCGCCAGCAAGAGGCAGATCGGTACGTCAAGCGCTGCGAGGCGGAGGAGTTGGAGTACTGCCTCCGCACTGGGAAGACGTCGCGCACCAAGGAGCTGCTGGCGAGGGCCTACTGTCATACTGGCCCTAGGAGGGATTATTACTTTTAGTATTGTTTGTTTTCAATTTTATGCATTGTACCTAGTAGTTAAGTATCATCACGTATATGTGATGATATTATATATATATATTCTGTGATGATCTAATGAACAATATATATATATATATATTATGAATTCCATTTTCTATCTGTTTTTGTATACTAATTTGAATCTAGCTGTTATCATCCACATATACAAAATGGAAAGCGTATATACACACATTGAAACAGAGCAAGAAACAGAGTAATACTATGATTGCTATGAATACAAAGCTATCCACATCGAAACAACTTTTCAAAATATAATGCGTCCATGAGACCATGACCAGCAGCCCTTGCCTAGGATAGCTCTTGGCTCTGCCTGAACTTGTGCAGGCGTTCGTCCAAGCGGTCGACACGCTCGCGGTACATCTGGAGCGCGATCTCGAACTCCAAGTTGGCTATTTCATCGGAGATCACCAGCTCGAGGATGCGACGGCCATGTTCCTCTACTACGCCCAGGTGGACACCTGGGCAAGGAGGCGGTCGAGCCTACGGACCAGTGCGTTGGCATCCAACGGGCCACGGACAAGGCGAACGGCGGCACCCATGCGAACGGCATGACGGGCGTCCGGTGCAAGTACAGCGTGGCCGGCATCTGGTGCAAGTACAGCGCTGAGGGCCTCTGCCCACTCCTGGCGAGGAATGGGGGTACTGACGGGACGTGTACCCAGTTGCGACGCCGTGTCGACAGCAGGCAAGCGCCGATGGATCCACTCTTGTAGTGCGGCGCACCGCGCCTCTCGCTCTGCGACGCACCAACGGTCTTGCCGTGCGGCGAGCCGCAGCCTATGGGCGCGGACGCGCCATCGATCATGTTGTGCGGTGAGCTGTAGCCTGTCGGCCCTGACATGCCTATCTTGATCTGCGGTGCTCAAGCGCCATGCGCCAAATGTCTTCTCAACCCTGGCGATGACGCACATCACAGCATCATCCATCGCGTTGCCGGGGAGCGCCTCGGCCTTGGCGGGCCGTGCTGCCTGCTTGTTTTCCTCGTCGACGAGTTTGATGGCAGAGGCGGCACTTTGGTGGGTTGGCATGCTTGGAAAAGGTGGATGTGCTACAGGCTGCGCTTGTCGCCTCCGTGCGTCGCGCGCCCCCTATGCGCAATATAGCAGGGTGGCGGGAAACATGTGAGGAAATGGCGGGAAACGGTCGCGTGTTCATAAAATGCAATCAATTAATGGAAACTTAGCATCGAGCTAGCACAAGAAGTAGATGATGATCAGATGAACACGAACCACACTAGGGATCCCGTCGGTGATGAATTCATCAATCCCAAATGGTTGAATACTAGCAAGCGTTTGCCCACAACACACGGCCTATTCCATCACAAATAGGTCGGCTGGATCAACTGTATGCCACGTATCGCACATTGTCAAAAAGTAATGCAGTAGACCTTCTTTAACATGTGTTAAAAAATAAAAAAAATAAAAAAACAAGGACCTCGAGGTTAAATTAGCTGAGGGAATGGGGCATTTCGGTCACAACTTCCCATCCAGTCACCCATCCGATGGCTGCTCCAGCCTGAGCACGCTTAACTTGATAGTTTTTTTACATGAGCTACTGGTGGAACAGCTAGTCCTTGCTGATAGGAATGCCTCTTCGCATCCTTATGGCGTATCCGGATGACCGCTTGTCCCACAATGGCCAATAGATGTTGTGTAGACAGAGCATATCACATACGTCTTATTAGAAGCAATCGTCTACATTATTATCGGTCTTCGCACACATTTATGATTACAGACCTGTTTGCCGCGTATCACACACATCTTGTTATATTGAATCGTTTCTGTTCTCTTGCCTAATCACAAATAGTTCATCGGAGTGAACCGTATGATGTACATCGCACACACCTTGATCGGGTTGTCCGTTTCTTTTGTGTTACCTAATCACAAATAGTTCATCCGAGTGAACCGTATGATGTACATCACACACACCTTCATTTGGCTGCCTGTTTCTTTTGTTCCTCCTCATCGCAAACAGTTAATTGAAATAAACCATATGCCCTTCATCGCGCACGCAACTAAAACCTGAACCGTGTTTGATGCATCTGTCATCGCAAACGTTTTATACATTTCTGATGGTTTTCCTACACCATCATTTGCGATCATTGCATCGCACATAGTTTCTCGAAGGGTCTCTGATCATATTGCCGCGTTAGCATCATCCTGTAGTACTGGTAACTCTCACTCTTTGTTACACGAAATACCATGCCGAAATCTTCATTATCACCAATGGGCTTGATGTAGTGATTCAGGAAGAATTTACTGATAAATCTCCTAACTACTAGCAATTCATCAGCGGGGAGTGATTCAAGGGTCATCGGTTCAGAGATGAGTTGTAGGATTTTTAAGATCAGAATGTGTCGTACGAGTGGAGTAGAAGATATTAATTAAGATACATACTTACTGTTGGGGAACGTAGCAGAAATTCAAAATTTTCCTACGTGTCACCAAGATCTATCTATGGAGAGACTAGCAACAAGGGGAAGGAGGGTGCATCTACATACCCTTGTAGATCACTAAGCGGAAGCGTTCAAGTGAACGGGGTTGATGGAGTCGTACTCGTCGTGATTCAAATCATCGATGACCAAGTGCAGAACGGATGGCACCTCCGCGTTCAACACACGTACAGCCCGAAGACGTCTCCCATGCCTTGATCCAGCAAGGAGAGAGGGAGAGGTTGAGGAAGACTCCATCCAGCAGCAGCACAACGGCATGGTGGTGATGGAGGAGCGTGGCAATCCTGTAGGGCTTCGCCAACTCCGCAGAAGAGGAGGAAGAGAGAGGGAGGGCTGCACCAAGAGGCAGAGATCAGATCGCGTGTTATGGGCAGCCCTATGCCTCACTATATATAGGGGAGAGGGAGGAGGGTGCGCCCCCATCTAGGGTTCCCACCCCTAGGGGGGCGGCAGCCCTAGATGGCAAAGGGGGTGGCGGCCAAGAGGGGAGAGGGGAGGGAGGCGCAGCTAGATGGGCCCTAAGGCCCATCCCCTTTAGGGTTTGCCCCTTTCCCACCTCTTAGGCGCCATGGGCCCTTGTGGGAGGCGCACCAGCCCACTAAGGGGCTGGTCCCTCACCACTCTTGGCCCATGCAAGCCTCCGGGGTTGGTGGCCCCACTTGGTGGACCCCCGGGACCCTCCCGGTGGTCCCGGTACATTACCGATAAACCCCGAAACTCTTCCGGTGTCCAAAACAGGACTTCCCATATATAAATCTTTACCTCCGGACCATTCCGGAACTCCTCGTGACGTCCAGGATCTCATTCGGGACTCCGAACAACATTCGGTAACCACATACAAATTTCCTTTATAACCCTAGCGTCATCGAGCCTTAAGTGTGTAGACCCTACGGGTTCGGGAGACATGCAGAAATGACCGAGACGTTCTCCGGTCAATAACCAACAGCAGGATCTGGATACCCATGTTGGCTCCCACATGTTCCACGATGATCTCATCGGATGAACCACGATGTCAAGGACTTAATCAATCCCGTATTCAATTCCCTTTGTCTAGCGGTATTGTACTTGCCCGAGATTCGATCGTCGGTATACCGATACCTTGTTCAATCTCGTTACCGGCAAGTCTCTTTACTCGTTCCGTAACACATCATCCCATGATCAACTCCTTGGTCACATTGCGCATATGATGATGTCCTACCGAGTGGGCCCAGAGATACCTCTCCGTTTACACGGAGTGACAAATCCCAGTCTTGATTCGTGCCAACCCAACAGACACTTTCGGAGATACCTGTAATGCACCTTTATAGTCACCCAGTTACGTTGTGACGTTTGATACACCCAAAGCATTCCAACGATATCCGGGAGTTGCACAATCTCATGGTCTAAGGAAATGATACTTGACATTAGAAAAGCTTTAGCATACGAACTACACGATCTTTGAGCTAGGCTTAGGATTGGGTCTTGTCCATCACATCATTCTCCTAATGATGTGATCCCGTTATCAACGACATCCAATGTCCATGGTCAGGAAACCGTAACCATCTATTGATCAACGAGCTAGTCAACTAGAGGCTTACTAGGGACATGGTGTTGTCTATGTATCCACACATGTATCTGAGTTTCCTATCAATACAATTCTAGCATGGATAATAAACGATTATCATGAACAAGGAAATATAATAATAATCAATTTATTATTGCCTCTAGGGCATATTTCCAACAGTCTCCCACTTGCACTAGAGTCAATAATCTAGTTCACATCGATATGTGATTAACACTCAAGGTCACATCCCTATGTGACTAACACCCAAGAGTTTACTAGAGTCAGTAGTCTAGTTCACATCACTATGTGATTGACACTCAATGAGTTCTAGGTTTGATCATGTTGCTTGTGAGAGAGGTTTTTAGTCAACGGGTCTGAACCTTTCAGATCCGTGTGTGCTTTACAAATCTCTATGTCATCTCCTAGATGTAGCTGCCACGTTCTATTTGGAGCTATTCCAAATAACTGTTCTACTTGGAGCTATTCTAAATTGTTGCTCCATTATACGTATCCGGTATCTCTACTCAGAGCTATCCGGATAGGTGTTAAGCTTGCATCGACGTAACCCTTTACGGCGAACTCTTTTACCACCTCCATAATCAAGAAAATTCCTTAGTCCACTAGTTACTAAGGATAACTATGACCGCTGTCTTGTGATCCATTCATGGATCACTCTTGTACCCCTTGACTGACTCATGGCAAGGCACACTTCAGGTGCGGTACACAGCATAGCATACTGTAGAGCCTATGTCTTAAGCATAGGGGACGACCTTCGTCCTTTCTCTCTATTCTGCCGTGGTCGAGCTTTAAGTCTTAACTTCATACCTTACAACTCAGGCAAGAACTCCTTCTTTGACTGATCCATCTTGAACGCCTTCAAGATCATGTCATGGTATGTGCTCATTTTGAAAGTACTATTAAGCGTTTTGATCTATCCTTATAGATCTTGATGCTCAATGTTCAAGTAGCTTAATCCAGGCTTTCCATTGAAAAACACTTTCCAAATAACCCTATATGCTTTCCAGAAATTCTATGTCATTTCTGATCAACAATATGTCAACAACATATACTAATCAGAAATTCTATAGTGCTCCCACTCACTTCTTTGGAAATACAAGTTTCTCATAAACTTCGTATACACCCAAAATCTTTGATCATCATCAAAGCATACATTCTAACTCCGAGATGCTCACTCCAGTCCTCAGAAGGATTGCTGGAGCTTTGCATACTTATTAGCATCTTTTCAGGATTGACAAAACCTTCCGGTTGTATCACATACAACCTTTCCTCAAGAAAAATCGTCGAGGAAACAATGTTTTGACATCCTATCTGCAAGATTTCATAAATAATGCAGTAATCGCTAATATAATTCCAACAGACTCTTAGCATCGCTACGAGTGAGAAAATCTCACCGTAGTCAACTCCTTGAACTTGCCGGAAAACATCTTAACGACAAGTCGAGCTTTCTTAATGGTGATACATACCATCATTGTCCGTCTTCCTTTTAAAATCCATCTGTACTCAACAGCCTTACGACCATCGAGCCGTTCTTCCAAAGTCTACACTTTGTTTTCATACATGGATCCTCTCTCGGATTTTTTTATGGCCTCGAGCCATTTATCGGAATCCAGGCCCACCATCGCTTCTCCATAGCTCGTAGGTTCATTGTTGTCTAGCAACATGACTTGCAAGACAGGACTACGTACCACTCTGAAGTAGTACGCATCCTTGTCATCCTACGAGGTTTGGTAGTGACTTGATCTGAAGTTTCATGATCACTATCATAAGCTTCCACTTCAATTAGTGTAGGTGCCACAGGAACAACTCTTTGTGCCCTGCTATACACTAGTTGAAGTAATGGTTCAATAACCTCATCAAGTCTCCACCATCCTCCCACTCAATTCTTTCGAGAGAAACTTTTCCTCGAGAAAGGACCTGATTCTAGAAACAATCCCTTATTGCTTTCGAATCTGAGACAGGAGGTATACCCAACTGTTTTGGGTGTCCTATGAAGATGCATTTATCCGCTTTGGGTTTGAGCTTATCAGCCTGAAACTTTTTCACATAAGCGTCGCAGCCCCAAACTTTTAAGTAATGACAGCTTGGGTTTCTTTAAACCATAGTTCATACGGTGTCATCTCATCGGAATTACTTGGTGCCCCTTTTAAAGTGAATGTGGTTGTCTCTAATGCCTAACCCATAAACTATTGTGGTAATTCGATAAGAGAGATCATGGTATGCATCATATCCAATAGGGTGCAGTTATGATGTTCGGACACACCATCACACTATGGTGTTCCAGGCTGTATCAGTTGTGAAACAATTTCCACAATGTCTTAATTCTGTGCCAAACTCGTAATTCAGATATTCATCTCTATGATCATATCATAGATACTTTATCCTCTTGTCACGACGATCTTTTAACTTCACCCTGAAATTACTTGAACCTTTCAATAATTTAGACTCGTGATTTATCAAGTAAATGTACTCAACATCTACTCAAATCATCTGTGAAGTAAGAACATAACGATATCCACTACACGCCTCAGCACTCATTGGACTGCACACATCAAAATGTATTACTTCCAACAAGTTGCTTTCTAGTTCCATTTTACTGAAAAAGAGGCTTTCAGTCATCTTGCCCATGTGGTATGATTTGCATGTCTCAAGTGATTCAAAATCAAGTGAGTTCAAACGGTCCATTTGCATGGAGTTTCTTCATGCATATACACCAATAGACATGGTTTGCATGTCTCAAACTTTTCAAAAAAAAAGTGAGCCCAAAGATCCATCAACATGGAGCTTCTTCATGCGTTTTATACCGATATGACTTAAGTGGCAGTGCCACAAGTAGGTGGTACTATCATTACTATCTTTTGGCATGAACATGTGTATCACTACGATCGAGATTCAACAAACAATTCATTTTAGGTGTAAGACCATTGAAGGTATTATTCAAATAAACAGAGTAACCATTATTCTCCTTAAATGAATAACCGTATTGCGATAGACATAATTCAATCATGTCTATGCTCAACGCAAACACCAATCTCGATGGTAGAGGGAGCGTACGATATTTGATCATATCCACATTGGAAACATTTCCAACACATATCGTCAGCTCACCTTTAGCTAGTCTCCGTTTATTCCGTAGCTTTTATTTCGAGTTACTAACACTTAGCAACCGAACCGGTATCTAATACCCTGGTGCTACTAGGAGTACTAGTAAAGTACACATCAACACAATGTATATCCAATATACTTCTATCGACCTTGCCAGCCTTCTCATCTACCAAGTATCTAGGGTAATTCTGCTCCAGTGGCTGTTCCCCTTATTACAGAAGCACTTAGTCTCGGGTTTGGGTTCAACCTTGGGTTTCTTCACTAGAGCAGCAGCTGAATTGCCGTTTCATGAAGTATCCCTTCTTGCCCTTGCCCTTCTTGAAACTAGTGGTTTCATCAACCATCAACAATTGATGCTCCTGCTTGATTTCTACTTTCGTGGTGTCAAACATCGCGAATATCTCAAGGATCATCATATATGTCCCTGATATATTATAGTTCATCACGAAGCTCTAGCAGCTTGGTGGTAATGACTTCGGAGAAACATCACTATCTCATCTGGAAGATCAACTCCCACTCGATTCAAAGATGATTGTTGTACTCAGACAATCTGAGCACAAGCTCAACAATTGAGCTTTTCTCCCTTAGTTTGCAGGCTAAGAAAATCGTCGGAGGTCTTATACCTCTTGACTGTGGGCACGAGCCTGAAATCCCAATTTCAGCCCTCGAAACATCTCATATGTTTCGCGCGTTTCAAAAAGTCTTCGGTGCCTCAACTCTAAACCGTTTAACTGAACTATCATGTAGTTATTAAAACGTGTATGTCAGATGTTCGCAACATCCACAGACGACGTTCAAGGTTCAGCATACTGAGCGGTGCATTAAGGACATAAGCTTGTAGAAGCAATGAGGACAATCCGTTTACGGACCTAGTCCGCATAATTGCTTACTATAAACTTTCAAACTAATATTTTCTCTAGGACATATCTAAACAGTAGAACTAAAGCGCGAGCTGCAACATAACTTGCAAAGACCTTTTGACTATGTTCAGGATAATTAAGTTCATCTCATGAACTCCCACTCAGATAGACATCCCTCTAGTCATCTAAGTGATTACATGATCCGAGTCAACTAGGCCATGTCCGATCATCACGTGAGATGGACTAGTCAACGTCGGTGAACATCTTCATGTTGATCGTATCTTCTATACGACTCATGCTCGACCTTTCGGTCTTCTGTGTTCCGAGGCCATGTCTATACACATGCTAGGCTCGTCAAGTTAACCCTAAGTGTTTTGCATGTGTAAAACTGTCTTACACCCGTTGTATGTGAACGTAAGGATCTATCACACCCGATCATCACGGCGTGCTTCGAAACGACGAACTGTAGCAACGGTGCACAGTTAGGGGAGAACACTTCTTGAAATTTTAATGAGGGATCATCTTATTTACTACCTCGTTCTAAGTAAACAAGATGCATAAACATAATAAACATCACATGCAATTATATAGTAGTGACATGATATGGCCAATATCATATAGCTCCTTCGATCTCCATCTTGGGGCTCCATGATCATCTTGTCACCGGCATGACACCATGATCTCCATCATCATGATCTCCATCATCGTGTCTTCATGAAGTTGTCTCGCCAACTATTACTTCTACTACTACAGCTAACGGTTAGCAATAAAGTAAAGTAATTACATGACGTTTATGTTGACACGCAGGTCATAAATAAATTAAGACAACTCCTATGGCTCCTGCCGGTTGTCATACTCATCGACATGCAAGTCGTGATTCCTATTACAAGAACATGATCAATCTCATACATCACATATATCATTCATCACATCCTTTTGGCCATATCACATCACATAGCATACCCTGCAAAAACAAGTTAGACGTCCTCTAATTGTTGTTTGCATGTTTTACGTGGCTGCTATGGGTTTCTAGCAAGAACGTTTCTTACCTACGCCAAAACCACAACGTGAATTGCCAATTTCTATTTACCCTTCATAAGGACCCTGTTCATCGAATCCGATCCGACTAAAGTGGGAGAGACAGACACCCGCTAGCCACCTTATGCAACTAGTGCATGTCAGTCGGTGGAACCGGTCTCACGTAAGAGTACGTGTAAGGTTGGTCCGGGCCGCTTCATCCCACGATGCCGCCGAATCAAGATAAGACTAGTAACGGCAAGCATATTGAACAAAATCAACGCCCACAACTACTTTGTGTTCTACTCGTGCATAGAATCTACGCAATAGACCTAGCTCATGATGCCACTGTTGGGGAACATAGCAGAAATTCAAAATTTTCCTACGTGTCACCAAGATCTATCTATGGAGAGACCAGCAACGAGGGGAAGGAGAGTGCATCTACATACCCTTGTAGATCGCTAAGCGGAAGCGTTCAAGAGAACGGGGTTGATGGAGTCGTACTCGTCGTGATCCAAATCACCGGAGATCCTAGTGCCGAACGGACGGCACCTCCGCGTTCAACACACGTACAGCCCGACGATGTCTCCCACGCCTTGATCCAGCAAGGAGAGAGGGAGAGGTTGAGGAAGACTCCATCCAGCAGTAGCACAACAGCGTGGTGGTGGTGGAGGAGCGTGGCAATCCTGCAGGGCTTCGCCAAGCACCACGGGATATGAGGAGAAAGAGAGGGAGGGCTGCACCAATAGGCAGAGATCAGATCGCGTGTTATGGGCAGCCCCTAGGCCTCACTATATATAGGGGAGAGGGAGGAGGGTGCGCCCCCTCTAGGGTTCCCACCCCTAGGGGGGGCGGCAGCCCTAGATGGGAAAGGGGAGGCGGCCAAGAGGGGAGGGGAGAGGGAGGCGCACCAGGATGGGCCCTAAGGCCCATACCCCTTTAGGGTTTGCCTTTCCACCTCTTAGGCGCCATGGGCCCTTGTGGGAGGCGCACCAGCCCACTAAGGGGCTGGTCCCTCACCACTCTTGGCCCATGCAAGCCTCCGGGGTTGGTGGCCCCACTTGGTGGACCCCCGGGACCCTCCCGGTGGTCCCGGTACGTTACCGATAAACCCCGAAACTCTTCCGGTGACCAAAACAGGACTTCCCATATATAAATCTTTACCTCCGGACCATTCCGGAACTCCTCGTGACGTCCGGGATCTCATCCGGGACTCCGAACAACATTCGGTAACCACATACAAACTTCCTTTATAACCCTAGCGTCATCGAACCTTAAGTGTGTAGACCCTACGGGTTCGGGAACCATGCAGACATGACCGAGACGTTCTCCGGTCAATAACCAACAGCTGGATCTGGATACATGTTGGCTCCCACATTCCACGATGATCCTCATCGGATGAACCACGATGTCAAGGACTTAATCAATCCGTATTCAATCCTCTTTGTCTAGCGGTTGAACTTGCCCGAGATTCGATCGTCGGTAATTCCGATACCTTGTTCAATCTCGTTACCGGCAAGTCTTTTTACTCGTTCCGTAACACATCATCCCGTGATCAACTCCTTGGTCACATTGCGCATATGATGATGTCCTAACCGAGTGGCCCAGAGATTACCTCTCCGTTTACACGGAGTGAACAAATCCCAGTTGATTCGTGCAACCCAACAGACACTTTCGGAGATACCCTGTGCACCTTTAATAGTCACCCCCAGTTACGTTGTGACGTTGTGATACACCCAAAGCATTCCAACGTAAATCCGGGAGTTGCACAATCTCATGGTCTAAGGAAATGATACTTGACATTAGAAAAGCTTTAGCATACGAACTACACGATCTTTGAGCTAGGCTTAGGATTGGGTCTTGTCCATCACATCATTCTCCTAATGATGTGATCCCGTTATCAACGACATCCAATGTCCATGGTCAGGAAACCGTAACCATCTATTGATCAATGAGCTAGTCAACTAGAGGCTTACTAGGGACATGGTGTTGTCTATGTATCCACACATGTATCTGAGTTTCCTATCAATACAATTCTAGCATGGATAATAAACGATTATCATGAACAAGGAAATATAATAATAATCAATTTATTATTGCCTCTAGGGCATATTTCCAACACTTACTGCTAGTAATTCGCGAGCATCATCACAACAATTAGTAGATTTGCAGATGAAGATCAATTGTTTGAAAATATAGTATCCACAAAGGTTGGCCGCTGCTTGTTGCTAAAGACACTGAATTTTTGTACATAATTAGTCATGTATTTGCCCTGTTAGGAACAACCTAACCGGTGTCAGTTGTAAAAAATATTCTTTGGAAAGAAATAGAAAGAGGTTTATTTAAAAACTTGAACATTTGACTAGCGTAAGAAAAGGTATTTGCAAACTTTTGGATGCATTTCTCGAAAATAACTGATTCCGGTGTCTTACCAAAGAAATGATCTCGTGCTCTAGAGGTAGTTCCCTCTTGAACTGGTTCCCTGGTTTAGTTTTGCACGAAGAGAACACACTGGAAATGAAGATTAATTTTCACGTACTCAATTCTTGAACCAGATATGAATGCAAATTTCAACATCATTGAATTTCATATGAATGCAAATTGCAACTCAATTCTTGAAGACGTGTTAGATCCTAATGCTTTATTGACTCCCTGAGAGAATCCAGGTAGTAAACTCTATTCGTCTTTGGAACAATAACTACTAAGATCCAGTGAATGCTATATATTAAGAAAACCATGAACTTGCGAACTATGTCGAAATCTAAAAGATGATCAATGTATGCGTGGTTTTTTATGTGACTTACCCTTCATGATATGGCTAGAGAAATATTCTACATGGGGCGTGGAACCCATGATACTGGCGACCTTGTTAATGGCCCACTCCTGTTCATCCTTATCATGTAATAATGTGCCATTTGCTACTGCAGGATCTATGAAATACACTCTCTCCCTTTTTCTTCTGTGCGCGATCAATCCCCTGAGAGGAATACAATATAGTTAGCATCTTTTCATTTACAACCTTGTATGAAGAAGTTGATCAGAGTTTGTGAAGTACATACAAAATCCAGCATCTAACAAGAGTGCCATCAAGCACATTGAAGTTGAAGAAGAGATGTAAGTCCTTGAAACCCACACTGATGGAACCCAGATCATGGAGGAAATGATCTCCGCCACAGTGGACTACCAGAACCTTATGACCTTTTGACATTTGATCCATGCAATATTTATGTAATATGCGACAGCTAGAGCTACACTCCTCAAAGTATTCGCCAACAAGAATTGGCTGCCATGGACGTAATTGCATGCTTGAAGTATGTCTGGTTTATGTTTAGCAAGCATCCTATCGAATTCCTTATTGTTCAGGCTATCAGAACCAATATCACTCTCTGATTCGAACATCTTGCTGGTAATTTGGTTCTGGGCGATGAGTGCTTTAACTGAGAGGCTATCATGCTCATTCCTCCTCAGTCTCGGGGCCCCCTTCCTCGGGGGTGCAACCTTTTTGCCCGCTTCCTTCTTGGTACTTGAAGCACTTCTGGTGCAAGGTCTGGATGGTTGAAAGACAGAATGTTGGGCAGACAATGAAGCTACGAGGACTACTGAGTAAACAGTTTGGCTATGCTAGACTGCTGAGCTAGCAGTGTTGTTGTGATGGATTGTTGGGCTGTGGGAGGAGAGGCATCGAACTGCAGACCAGACATTGAAGCTATGTCGGGTTTCTGCGTAGGTGGTGCCAACTTGTCGGTGTGCTATGGAGGTTGTGCCAACATGTTGGTTTGCTGAGCAGGCAGTACCGACACATCAGTATGTTAATCACGTCGCTACGAACCGACAGACTGATGAGCAGTTGGTTCCAGAACTTTGGACTACTTAGCATGCAATTTTGAAGCATCAGACTGCTTAGCGGTACGCTCCACCAGGTTGGTCTATTGAGCATGCAGTGCTGCTGAGTCTCCCGTTGCAGCTTTAGTGGCCGAGATCTGAACTGGTGGTGCATCTTCAGAAGTTGTAGGCCTTTCCACTAGTTTCTCAGAGGTGGACGATGACATGGCATCTATGGCATAAAGTCGGGCGGGTTGATCGCAGGTTGATGCATCAGTCATCGGATTACAATTATTAGGTTCTCCGGGAGAACCACACGAGAGTTGCTGTGGCAAGGAGAGAGTCACCTGTTGAAGGGCGACATTGGTTGCTCTTGGCGGGGCTTGAGGGATATCATCCTTGAAGTCTATTCCCTTTTGTGGTCACTGGATATGATGTAACCGTGTTTCTCCTAAGGCCCTCTGCCCATCATAAATCCTCTATATCTCTCAGTGTTAGTCTTTTGCATCATCTATGACTCCTCAATTTCCTTTTGAAGCCCTGGATACATGTCCCTCCTAAACCTTTCATACAATTGATTATGCTTTTGTTCACTCCTCGCTTTTTTCATGGTGAGCCTCTCTTCTTTTCTGATTTTGAAAGGCCTCTTTTGTGGGACATTGACACCTATACCCCTTACATAGCCAGGGGGCTCTTTTGTTTGCAGAGTATCAGACAAAATGTCACATGGCCCTGAGTTCCTGTAGAACCTTCCAGGAAAGTTGGAAGCCTTTACCATCACACGATACATTTCTTTCTCATGTGAATTTTCAGAGTAATAAGTTCTATCGTGACATGTCCTTGCACGTTCTCGAAAGTAGTATCTAGCGCGTTCGCCCTTCATTTCACTAAAGGCATGTTTCCCACCCATAGCTACTACTCCCTCCGTCCCAAAATATAAGAACGTTTTTAACAGTAGCATAGTATCAAAAACGTTCTTATATTCTGGGACGGAGGGAGTACTTCTTTATCCTCCTGGTCCCATATCGGTTTCATGCCATAGTATCCTGCCACACTAATATGGTGTGTGTTCCTCTTTTGAAGTTCCGATCGCTTGGCACTCTTCTGAGTAAACTCTGTAATTACCCTGACCCTTTTGAATTCTGCCAAGTCTGCCTTTGTAATATGGGGGTATGCAGGGATCGGGTACTTGCCTTCACTCATGTGTTTCTTGTACAACACATGCTTATAGTTTCTCCAAGCATCCTTGGCCTTCTTTAGTGCAGCGTGTTCCACCTGCATTCTCCATGGCTCTTTGAGATTTAGGTCAGTTCTTCATTGAACTCGGTAGCAAGTGCATGTGCAGATAAGATTTAGGTACACTACGGTGACACTCTTGGAGATCCTGGTCGGCCGAGAGTATTTCGCCCACTTGTCTTTCTGTGCATCTTCGTTGGCCTGTAGTTGTTGCTGCTTCCATTTCATACTTCGGACGGTGGCCGCACGGCGCCGCCGTAAGTATTCTTGCTCAAAGGGGTATTCGGGGACTATATAGTCCTTGGTACGGAGGATCTCATCTTCCTCGGATTTAGGTAAGTAATTTTCATTGATAACCCACAAGTATAGGGGATCGCAATATTTTTCGAGGGTAAAGTATTTAACCCAAATTTATAGATTCGACACAAGGGGAGCCAAAGAATATTTGAAGATATTATCAGCTGAGTTGTTAATTCAACCACACCTGGAGATTAATTATCTACAGCAAAGTGATCAATAGCAAAGTAGTTTGATAGTTTTGATAGTAGCGACAGTAGCAATGGTAACCGTAACAGTGATAGCAATAGTTTGTAACAAGTGTAACAGTGATGATGGCAGTAGTAACTTAGCAAAAACAATAAGGATAAATTCATAGGCATTCTATCGGTCACTTGTTGGATGATATTCATCATGAGACAGTTATAACCTAGGGCGATACGGCACTACCTCCAGTTCATCGATATAATGTAGGCATGTATTCCGTAAATAGTCATACGTGCTTTATTAAATGAACTTGCATGATATCTTTTGTCCTACTCTCCCATGACAGTGGGGTCCATATTGGAAACTAAGGGATATTAAGGCCTCCTTTTAATGGAGAACCGGAACAAAGCAGTAACACATAGTGGATACATGAACTCCTCAAACTATGGTCGTCACCGGGAGTGGGCCCTGTTGTTGTCGCTCCGGGGTTGCCGGGTCATAACCGTACTAGGTGACTATAACTTGCAAGATCGGATCTAAAACATGGATACAATGATGAATTCATAAACGGTTCAGATCTAAAATCATGGCACCCGGGCCCAAAGTGACAAGCATTAAGCATGGCAAAGTCATAGCAACATCTATCTAAGAACATAGTGGATACTAGGGATCAGGCCCTAGCAGAACTAACTCGATTACATGATGAATCTCATCCAACTCCTCACTGACCAGTGAGACTACGAAGGAATTACTCACTCCCGGTGGGGAGCATCATGGAATTGGTGATGGATAAGGGTTGGTGATGATGAAGAACAAAGATCCCCCTCTCTGGAGCCCCAAACGGACTCTAGATCTGCCCTCCCGAGGAAGAACAGGGCTTGGTGGAGGCTCTGTCTCGTGGATCGCGATAATTCTTTCTCCCTATTTTTTTGGAATAATGTGAATTTATAGTATCAGTGGGGTCATCAGCGGGGCCACCAGGTGGTACAACCCACCTGGGCGTGCCAGGAGAGGGGGGCGCACCCTAGTGGGTTGTGCCCACCCAGGGGCCCCTCTCTGGTCGGTCTTGGCTCCAGAAATTCTTATTATTGGTATAACAAATCCTCAAAAAGTTTCGTTCCATTCCGAGAACTTTTATTTCTGCACAAAAACAACACCATGGTAGTTCTGCTGAAAATAGCATCAGTCCGGGGTTAGTTTCATTCAAATCATGCAAATTAGAGTCCAAAACAAGAGGAAAAGTGTGAGAAAAGGTAGATACGTTGGAGACGTATCAACTCCCCCAAGCTTAAACATTTGCTTGTCATCAGGCAATTTAGTTGATAAACTGAATGTGAGAAAGAAAAACTTTTACACTCTTTTGCTCTTGTTTGCATAAATAAGCTTAAACAACACCCGGGTTTTCAGCCAACATTATAACTAACCATGTCAACAATAACTCTTAAAGATTATAATGATCCATATCAATGACATAATCAGCTAGCGAGCAATAATAAGATATCTCAAACAGCAACACGTTGTCAAAACAACCATGATATAATATGACAATAATGGTATCTCGCTAGCCCTTTCTGAGACTGCAAAACATAAATGCAGATCACCTCCGAAGTTCAAGTACCGGATAAACATTGTAATTCATGGTAGAAAAGATCCACTCATGATGCACCCAACATTAGCTATACACAATGCATAAATCATGACCGCTGTGCTCTACTCAGTTTCTGGCGCTTGTTTATAGAAGGTGATGACACAACATAAAACTAAATAGAAAGTCCCTTCACAGAGGGATGCAGTGATTTGCAGAGGTACTAGAGCTTAGTTTTTAAAAAAGAGATAAATGATATTTTGAGACATGCACCCTTATCATTCACATCACGACCATCAGTTATCAACATCTTCCATGCTAAGCACGCTAGTGGCGGTCCCCAAGCGGAAAGTAAAGGTTTTGACTCCATTGGGAGTTTTTGTTTGATTATGTAAGAGATGGACTTTTTTTGTATTTTGCAGTTTGGGACTGGGCATCCCTATTACCGCCCATTTCCTCGTGCGATGGCGAGTGAATAAACACTCGACCTGAGGATAACATGCTTAGCACAGAAGGTATCGACCACCTCCTGTCGTTCCATGAATGATCCAGGCAAACAAAATGGATAATTCTTTTAGACGTGTTTAGAGGTGGCACACAAAAATTTACTTAGGACGAAAGGGTAATACCATATATAGGTAGGTATGGTGGATTCATCTGGAATAACTTTGGGTTCAAGGTTTTTGATGTTCAAGCAGAATTCCCACTTAGTACAGGCGAAGGCTAGCAATTTAAGATTGGGAGGCGGCCAGCTAGAGAGCAACAACGATCATAACCAGGCATTATGCATAAGTAACATTGGACACTAGCATGAGTAGGATATGAACACCATGAATATAAACATTATAGATTCTATGTTGGTTTCGATTCAACTACATGCATGAACGTGTACCAAGTCAAGCCACTTGAACATTCGAAGGAGGATACCATATCATCATACAACATCACAGTCATCTTAACGCTATGTTCATATCCAAGATAAATCATTATTAACTCTCAGCTACTTATGCATGGCATGAGAAACTATAATCTCTAATTATCATTGCAACATGTTTAGTCATAATGGACTGAAGCATGGGCACTAGGTTAAACATATTTACACAAACAAGACGAGTCGTGTTCATTCCAGTTTCTCTTTGCCACGGCCAGTTCATCGGATGTCGTCCTTATTGCCTTTCACTTGCACGATCGAATAATATGAAAATAATAATAGTGCAAGAGTGCCATGGACTAAGCTGGAATCTACAAAACATTATTCAATAGGAGAAGACAAGGTAAATGGGCTCTTATTAGTTCAACAGTTATTCAAATGAGAGCCACTCAACATTTTCATCATGGTCTTCTCCTCGGTACAACTCGAATAAAAGAAAAGAAATCCATAGAAACACCTTGAAATATTTTTGGAGTTTTTGGTTTTTCTTCAACAAGCAAATAATAATCAAAAACGAGAAAAACTATTTACACTGGAAAGCTCCCAACAAGCAAAAGAAGAACAAGGAAATCTTTTTGGATTTTCTTTTTAGTACTAATAATAAGCATGCATAGAAAGTAAATTACTACAACTTTTTTTTGTTTTTTCTAAAGTTTTTCAAACACACAAGAAGAAAGCAAGAAAATAAATCTAAGCATGGATGATACAATGGAAAAGTGTGAACACCAACAGATAGAATGATACGTGAAAATGGATATAATGTCGATGAGAAACACGTACTCCCCCAAGCTTAGGCTTTTGTCCTAAGTTGGTAGTGAATCAGTAGCCTAGAGGGTTGTAGTCAGCATGGTAGCTCACGGAGGCTCTCGGGGCGGAGGCCTCAGCACGTCGTGCCGCTAATACTGCTGCATTGTGAGCTCGGGCCTCGCTCTTAAGAACAAAATATCTTCCCTTGATGTGATAATCAAAGAGAGCAGGCGCAGGCAAATATGTGTCCACAACAAATTGTAAGTGAAGTTATCAGCCCTCCCCTTGAGAATCTTATGCTCCTATAAGGCATCAAAATCTAAATATCGAGTGGGTAGGATAGGGTCAAAGGGCAAAGGTGAAACACCCAGTCCTCATGTTAAACGTGTGGCATAAATTCCACCATAGAACCAGCCACTTCTGGCGTTATGCTGAAGTCTACGTGCAACAATCGCTCCAAGGTTGTAATTCCTTTCACTAGTGAGAGCGGTGCGAATGAGGCTCAAGTCTGACGAACAAAGTATGCTATAGTCTTGCTTGCCAACTATGCATTTCCCGTTAAATAATGCAAGGTACTAAATCACGGGAAAGTGAATGCTCTTTATTCTTCCTTGCCTTACTCCCCTATTTTCACCGTAACAAAGGCTAGTCGAGAAGGTCTCATACTCAGCCTTTGCTATCTCATCAAGCGAACCCCAAAATGGAAGTTTGCAATGGTAAGCAAAATTTTCTAGTGGAATAGTAAAGGGTTCATCATAAAGCATAAATGACACCCTAGACTCACATGGAAAATATTTAAATCCTTTGACAAATGATTCATGAGAAGATGGCGCTGTTCACACTTATCTGAGAGGTAGGGACCAAGAACAACATTATGAACATATTGCTCAAATTCCTCTTTGATGCCCACCTGCATCATATACTCATCGCAAGGCCACAAGCATGTTTTGGTGGCTGCATCTCGCGTGGAACTTTCACTTGGTTCATCGTAAGACCAGCGGGTAGAACTGTCACTAGAGGATGCCCCCGGGGATCGTCTCCTTGAAGAACTCCTTCCAAATAGGTTCATCATGTCCGCGTATAATTTTCTGAAAATAAAATTTTTGGAGTGACAAAAATTTGTCAACAAAACTTTGTAAGATTGATAGCAACTACTCATAGGGATACATAGAGGCCATAGCAAGCATTCAAACTACTTAGAACACTAACAATTTAACATGCAAGCACATCTACAACAGCACCAAGAGTAGCTAATTATTCAATGTATAAACCACTAAAACAAAAACTAATTGGACAAATGGTGGAGTCACATACCAAGCAACAATCTCCTGAAACAGTTTCGGAAATGGAGCTTCGAGCAAAGAGATCGAAATTGGCAGCAAAATGAGCAAGAACATGGGAGAGAGAGCAAGGGTGATTTTTTTCTGGAGGTAGGTGACAATGTGAGCTAAAGACATAAGTGAGGGGCCCACGTGGGGACCACAACCCCCCAGGGCGCGCCAGGGGGTGCTGGCGCACCCAGGTGGGTTGTGCCCACCTGGTGCACCCCCTCTGGTTATTTTTGCACCAAAAATTCTTAAATATTCAGGAACAAATCATATAAAATTTCATGGCATTCTGAGAACTTTTATTTCTGGGTCATTTTTTTATTGCACGGGAAATTCAGAAAACAGACAAAACATGGCATTTTCTTTTATTTAACTAATAAAAATAGAGAATAAAAAGTAGGGACAGAAAGTAGTGCTTACTAAATTCATCAACTTTGTACCGTTCAAAAATGATTCATTAATAAGGTTGATCAAGTCTTATTAACAACCACTTTAGATTAGCATGAAACTGAAGAACTTTCGTAAATCACTAAGTTACCTCAATGGGGATATGCATTTCCCCAACAATAGGTATTTCATATTTCTTTTTGACAGTAGGTAGTGTTATTTGAAAACTTCCAGTAGTGATTGTCGGAGATTTTTCAATAACATTAATACCATTCACTTGGAATTGTTACTTTGGAAAGTGCATCGTATGCTCATTACCATTGATATGAAAAGTGACCTTGCTTTCATTGCAATCAATAACAGCCCCTGCAGTATTCAAGAAGGGTCTACCAAGGATAATCGACATGTTGTCGTCCTCGGGCATCTCAAGTATAACAAAGTCAGTCAAAATAGTAACATTTGCAACAACAACGGGCACATCCTCACAGATACCGATAGGTATGACAGTTGATTTGTTAGCCATTTGCAAAGAAATTTCAGTACGTGTGAGTTTATTCAAGTCAAGTCTTTTATACAAAGACAAAGGCATAACACCAACACCAGGTCCTAAATCACACAAAGAAGTTTTCACATAATTCTTTTTGATAGAGCAAGGTATATGATACGTCTCCGTCGTATCTACTTTTCCAAACACTTTTGCCCTTGTTTTGGACTCTAACTTGCATGATTTGAATGGAACTAACCCGGACTGACATTGTTTTCAGCAGAATTACCATGGTGTTATTTATGTGCAAAAACAAAAGTTCTCTCAATGACCTGAAACTTCATGGAACAACTTTTCGGAAAATATAAAAAATCCTTGCAAAAGATGAAGGCCAGGGGGGCCACCACCTGTCCACGAGGGTGGGAGCGCGCCCCCTACCTCATGGGCCCCCTGGAGCTCCTTCGACTCCAACTCCAACTCTATATATTGTGTTTCGGGGAGAAAAAATAAGAGAGAAGAATTCATCGCGTTTTACGATACGGAGCCGCCGCCAAGCCCTAAAACCTCTCGGGAGGGCTAATCTGGAGTCCGTTCGGGGCTCCGGAGAGGGGGATCCATCGCCATCATCATCATCAACCATCCTCGATCACCAATTTCATGATGCTCACCACCGTGCGTGAGTAATTCCATTGCAGGCTTGCTGGACGGTGATGGGTTGGATGGGATCTATCATGTAATCGAGTTAGTTTGGTTAGGGTTTGATCCCTAGTATCCACTATGTTCTGAGATTGATGTTGCTATGACTTTGCTATGCTTAATGCTTGTCACTAGGGCCCGAGTGCCATGATTTCAGATCTGAACCTATTATGTTTTCATCAATATATGAGAGTTCTAGATCCTATCTTGCAAGTCTATAGTCACCTATTATGTGTTATGATCCGTTAACCCCGAAGTGACAATAATCGGGATACTTACCGGTGATGAGCGTAGTTTGAGGAGTTCATGTATTCACTATGTGTAATGCTTTGTTCCGGTACTCTATTAAAAGGAGGCCTTAATATCCCTTAGTTTCCGTAAGGAGCCCGCTGCCACGGGAGGGTAGGACAAAAGATGGCATGCAAGTTCTTTTCCATAAGCACGTATGACTATATTCGGAATACATGCCTACATTACATTGATGAACTGGAGCTAGTTCTGTGTCACCCTAGGTTATGATTGTTACATGATGAACCGCATCCGACATAATTCTCCATCACTGATCCATTGCCTACGAGCTTTCCATATATTGTTCTTTGCTTATTTACTTTTCCGTTGCTATTGCTATCATCACTACAAAATACCAAAAACACTACTTTTGTTACCGTTACCTTTTGCTATCGTTGCCACTACTATCATATTACTTTGCTACTAAACACTTTGCTGCAGATATTAAGTTTCCAGGTGTGGTTGAATTGACAACTCAGCTGGTAATACTTGAGAATATTCTTTGGCTCCCCTTGTGTTGAATCAATAAATTTGGGCTGAATACTCTACCCTCGAAAACTGTTGTGATCCCCTATACTTGTGGGTTATCAGTATAGTTGGTATTCCCGGATCTCCAAGTTTTTTAGGTACTGTATCTTTAAAAGTATAATTAGCAAGCATAGTGGAGATTTCAGCTTCCAGTATTTTTCTTTTATTTGTGATTATGTCTTTCATATACTTTGCATAAGGAGGCATTTTCAGGATTTCAGTCAAGCGAGTACGCAAAAAGACTGGCCTCAGCATTTCAACAAAGCGTTCAAATTCTTCATCATCATTCTTTTTAGTTGACTTGGGTGGAATAGGCATAGGTTTTTGAACCCACGGTTCTCTTTCTTTACCATGTTTTGTAGCAACAAAGTCTCTTTTGTCATATCTTTTATTTTTAGGTTGTGGGTTATCAAGATCAATAGGTGGTTCTATCTCAACATCATTATATGGTTCTTTATCATTGGTTGGTTGAGAGTCTTCATGAACCTCATCATTATCTTTTTCATTATCATTATGTGAGTGTTCATTACCAGATTGAGTTGCAGCATCTAAGATAGAAACCTCATTTTCATTATCAGGAGGTTTCTCTATTTCAGGTTCAGTAGAAGTGTGCAAAGTCCTGTCATTTTTCTTTTTCTTTTTCTTTCTAGAAGGACTAGGTGCACTAGTGTTATCTCTTTGTGAATCTTTTTCAATTCTTTTAGGGTGTTCCTCGGGATAAAGTGGTTCCTGAGTCATTTTACCTCCTCTAGTTGCAACTCTAACAGCAAATTCATGCATATTATGATTCATTTCATCAAGCAGTTCTCTTTGAGATTTAGCAACTTGTGCTAGTTGGGTTTGAACCATAGAAGCATGTTTTCCAACACCTCTAACATCATTTGATATTCTAAATAACAAGTCACTCAAAAGAGCAATCATATCAGAATTATATTTCAATTGTTTCATAACATTTGCATTGAAGTGATCTTGTTTCCTAATGTAGTTTTCAAACTCATAAAGGCATTGACTAGGATGCATATTGTGAGGATTATCATTCCATTATCATTGTCATTAAACTTCATAAGAGAATTTACCTCTACCACCTTAGGCATTGGTGGTGTATTAAGCCCATGCATTTCTTCAATAGGAGGTAAATTTTTAACATCCTCAACTTTAATACCTTTTTTCCTTCATAGATTTCTTTGCATCTTGCATATCTTCAGGACTGAGGCATAATATACCCCTCTTCTTCGGAGTGGGTTTAGGCAGTAGTTTAGGAATAGTACAATCATCATAATTTTGCAATATGTTATTCAATAATTCTTCAGCTTGAGCAATAGTTCGTCCCCTGAAAACACAACTAGCACAACTATCTAGGAAGTCCCTAGGAGCATCGGTTAGTCCATTATAGAAGATATCAAATATTTCATTTTTCTTAAGAGGATGATCAGGCAAAGCATTAAGAAATTGGCAAAGCCTCCCCCAAGCTTGTGGGAGACTCTCTTCTTTAGTTTGCAAAAAGTTAAATATTTCCTGTAAGGCGGCTTGTTTCATATGAGCAGGAAAATATTTTTCAAAGAAGTAATAAACCATATCGTCGGGACTACGCACACAACCAGGAGCAAGAGTATTGTACCAAGCTTTAGCATCACCCTTTAATGAGAAAGAAAATAATTTGAGAATAAAGTAATAGCAAGTTTTCTCATCATGAGTAAAAAGGGTGGCTATATCATTCAACTTAGTAAGATGTGCCACAACAGTTTCAGTTTCATAACCATGGAAAGGATCAGATTCAACCAGAGTAATTAGCTCTGGGTCGACAGAGAATTCGTAATCCTTATCATCAATAAAGATAGGTGAAGTAACAAACTTAGGATCACATTTAGTTCTAGCATTCAGAGATTTTTCTTTATACTTTTGTAGTAATTTCTCTAGATAATCTCTATCATTACAAGCAAGAATATCTCTATTTGCTTCTTCACTCATAACATAACCTTTCGGTATCTTAGGCAATTCATATCTAGGAAGGCTAGTTCTAGCATGTGTTTCAGGAGTTTCAGTTTCAAGCTCATCATCAGATTCAACAGCATCATGTTGTATAACTCTAGCAATTTGTTTATCAAGAAATTCACCAAGTGGCACATCATCATTATCAAGCAAGGTACTAGCATCATCATAAGAATCATGCATAGTAGAAGTAGCATCATCAATAACTTGCAACATATTAGAATTAATAGCATGTGGTGGTGTTGCAAGTTTACTCATAACAGAAGGTGAATCTAAAGCAGAACTAGATGGCAGTTCCTTACCTCCCCTCGTCTTAGAGGGATAAATCTTAGTCTTTGGATCCTTCAGATTCTTCATAGTGATAATATGATAATAATCCCAAGTGACTCAACAAATATAGCTATGCTCCCCGGCAACGGCGCCAGAAAAAGGTCTTGATAACCCACAAGTATAGGGGATCACAACAGTTTTCGAGGGTAAAGTATTTAACCCAAATTTATTGATTCGACATAAGGGAAGCCAAAGAATATTTGAAGGTATTAGCAGCTGAGTTGTGAATTCAACCACACCTGGAGATTAATTATCTGCAGCAAAGTGATCAGTAGCAAAGTAGTTTGATAGTTTTGATAGTAGCGATAGTAGCAATGGTAACATTAATAGTGATAGAATTAGTTTGTAACAAGTATAACAGTGATGATAGCAGTAGTAACTTAGAAGAAACAATAAGGATAAATTTGTAGGCATTGGATCAGTGACTTTTTGGATGATATTCATCATGAGACAGTTATAACCTAGGGCGATACAGCACTAGCTCCAGTTCATCGATATAATGTAAGCATGTATTCTGTAAATAGTCATGCATGCTTTATTAAAAGAACTTGCATGACATATTTTGTCCTACTCCCCCATGGCAGCGGGGTCCATATTGAAAACTAAGGGATATTAAGGCCTCCTTTTAATAGAGAACCGGAACAAAGCATTAACAAATAGTGAATACATGAACTCCTCAAACTACGGTCATCACCGGGAGTGGGCCCGTTTGTTGTCACTCCGGGGTTGCCGGATCATAACCGTAGTAGGTGACTATAACTTGCAAGATCGGGTCTAAAACATGGATATAATGATGAATTCATAAATGGTTCAGATCTGAAATCATGGCACCCGGGCCCAAAGTGACAAGCATTAAGCTTGGCAAAGTCATAGCAACATCCATCTAAGAACATAGTGGATACTAGGGATCATGCCCTAACAAAACTAACTCAATTACATGATGAATCTCATCCAACTCCTCACCGACCAGAGAGCCTATGAAGGAATTACTCACTCTTGGTGGGGAGCATCATGGAATTGGCGATTGAGAAGGGTTGGTGATGACGAAGAACGAAGAGCCCCTCTCTAGAGCCCCAAACGGACTCCAGATCTGCCCTCCCGAGGAAGAACAAGTCTTGGCGGCAGTTCCGTCTCATGGATCACGATAATTATTTCTCCTTGATTTTTTTCTGGAATAACGTGAGTTTATAGTATCAGGGGGGTCATCAGCGGGTCCACCAGGTGGGTACAACCCACCTGGGCGCACCAGGAGAGGGGGCGCGCCCTGGTGGGTTGTGACCACCTAGGGGCCCCCTCTGGCGGGTCTTGGCTCCAGATCTTCTTATTATAAGTATAAAAAATCCTCAAAAAGTTTCGTTCCATTCCGAAAACTTTTATTTCTAAACAAAAACAACACCATGGTAGTTCTGCTGAAAACAGCGTTAGTACGAGGTTAGTTTCATTCAAATCATGCAAATTGGAGTCCAAAGCAAGAAGAAAAGCGTGAGAAAGAGTAGATACGTTGGAGACGTATCTGTCGTCATCCCCTTCAAAGAGGTCGTTGACGCCCAGGTCTTTGGGGATTCCTTTGGGGCTGGCGTGTTGCTCTAGGGAGGCTTGAAAATCCTCTCCTGGATTGTCAGCCTCTTCGACTACCATGCCGCCATTATCAACGGTGGCGTTGTTCCCACCGGGGTCTGCCGGTGCACAAAAGTAGGGGCTCTCCTTTTGCACCCCTTTACTTGTGCACGGGAAGTCAGAGCGGCGCCCACGGCCACACTAAGCAGGGCAGAGGAGGGATGCCGGAGCACAAGACGACCAGAAGAACGCCAAGACTAGAGACGCAAAGAGAGCAAGAGGGCGAGGTGGACTCCCCCGGCAAGACTCTTGTCGGGGTGGCTTCCGCAGGCTCGACAAAGATCATTGCCGGGCAACTTGCCTGACGCCAGCAGAGCGTGCCACCCTTGAGCCCAAGGGGTTCCCATGCCATATTGAAACCAAGGCTCGGGAGGCACCTCCGTGGTGGCATGCAGATCTTTTGTAGAGGTCATAGATAAACAAGATCAGATGGAGACCAGAAGACGACGACCCTTGGCGAGATCATTGCCAAGGAGATCCACGAGACCCCCGGCAAGATCCTTGCCGGGGACGACCGCGGTGCTGCAGCAAGACCCTTGTCGGGCCCTCAACAAGACCCTTGTCGAGGACGCCTGCAGGGCCGCAGCCAGGCCCGCGTCTGCCAAAGCCTGCACCGCTGCTCCTATACAGCTGCCAGCTCGACCAGCTGGGTAGGCATCTTCATGGCAGCGCGCAGCCGCTACACCAACACAGCAAGCACCTGTGTGGTGGCATGCCGATCTTCGTGAAGGCTCCACCACCGCGCCAGCCCAGTAGCCGGCCAACGTGGCGTTACAACGCCTCGTTAGCTTGGACGCGCGTCGGAGCTAGGCGAGGCGACGACAGCTGGGACGAGCTTCTCTGTCGTCCCCAATAAAGCAAGAGGGGCATGTTGGCAGCGCATTAAATGCATTTGTCCGGCGGTGCCAGGGGATAGACTCAGCCCCTGTACACCGTTCCACCTTGTTTGTGCTAATGTGGCAACCTCTTTTTGTCTATAAAAGGAGGCCCGAGGCGTACTGGAGGGGATTCGGATCTTTTGGACTAGAGAACCACTTCAGCTAGTTCAAGAACACAAGAACACCTAAATACACATCAAAGCAGGACTAGGGTTTTACGCATCTCCACGGCACGAACCTGGGTAAATGATTTGTGTGCTGACCACCAGACCCGCTCTTCGCACAACCCCGTGCCCGCCAACCGTAGAAGGGATCCTAGTGACCGCATAGGTGTCGTTTCCCACTTACATCTCTGGTGCGCCAGGTAGGGGGTGCGCAGTTGTGAGAATCCGGTCTGGATGAAGCAACGGCTTCCTCGTGGTTGTCACTTCAAGAAAGGAGACGACCGAACAAATGGCGTCCTCAGTGGACGCGGCGAACGCTCACGCAGCGGCAGAAAAGCTAAGTCATGCAAAACTTTGAGTAATTCCTTTTTATATATATGGTTATCGTCCTCGATGATCTTACCCTGTGTATGGAATACCTGCAAACAATGGAGCCCTACCACTATTGGCAACGCCCTTGTTCTGTTTCGTGTCCGCTCAACAGTTCGAGCGGCTGCGTCGACAATGGCAGGGCGACCTTCTGCGATTGGCAACGCTCTCGTTCTACCTCGAGTCCGCTCGACAGCTCGAGCTGCCGCGTCAAGAGCAGCGAGGTCATTTGCCCGGCAGCAAGCATGCCCGACAGGACATTGAGGATCCGTCCTCAAGAAGCCACCTGGGTTTCCGTGCCGGCAAACCTACCTGATTAACGTAGGATGTGCATACAAAGGAAGAGTGAACAGGAAAATAACATGCATCGTTTCAAAAGTACTGCAGAGTTATATTACATCATTTGTTGCTGCGGTTCTAAATAAAGATAAAAATTGTCTTGGTCATGAACCTGCAGCGGCGATAAGAAACGGGGTGCCTAGTCCCGCGCTGGCCAGGTACCCTCCCGACTCCGTCGATGTGGCCGATGACGGGCTCGATGCGCTCCTCGAGCGGCGTGGGGTCCACATCGTCCGGCAAGCTATCTAGTATAAGCTTCAAAGTCGAGGTCAGGGTTCCAGTACGCTATCTTGGTGAGGAGCTTGGTAATGGCACCCTAGCAAAGCCTCTGGGCCTCTTCGGCCAGAGAGGACGCCCTGTTCGAGTGGAACCACTCTAGGGCCCCGAGAACACCCTCAAAGAACAGATTTAGCCTCGCATTAGGACTCACGTTTGGCTCTGGGACGTACCTCACGTTTGGCATCCCCATGGTAGCCAGCTGCATGGTGATCCTGACGGCTACATCGGCGAGGCGGCTGATCCAGAGCTTCTCGCCCGCCATGAACTCTGCATGGCTGGCGGCGTCGTTCTTCCGCAACTGCCTCTCCTCCTCCAAATTCTTGGTCAGGGTCCCCTCCCGGGCCCTGACCTTCGAGAGCGTCCCTTCAAGGCTCTCCAGCTTCAGCTTCAGGTCCTTGATAGACTCGTTGGCCGTGGAGAGTAGCTCGGCCTTCTTGAGGACTGCGGCCTGCACGTCAGCCAAAGCGCCCTTGGTCGCGTCCCTCTCCCCCATCAGCTCTTGGACCTGCCGCTTCAGCCCGTCACGCTCCGCCTCCAGCTCGTCCACCTTGCCGGCATGGGCCTGGGCCTGAGCATTGAGGGCCTCCTCGTGCCTCTGCTCCAGTTCCCAGGTCTGCTGCATGACGAGCTCCTGGACCTCCTCGTCCTTGCCGCGGAGTGTCGCGGCGAGCTTCTCTTCGCGAGCGGCAAGGTCCTCCTCCGGGGAGTTCAGCTCGGCCTGGTGCTGGAGCCGAGCGGCCTCCTCCTTGGCGGCCTGGCGACTCGCCGTCTCCTGATCCTTCTCGATGTCGTCCTGCTTCATGACAAGATCCATCTTGTGCTCGGCCAGCTGATCCTGGGCGGCCTTGAATTCCTCACAGGCCTGGTGAAACCAAGCCTGCGCCTTGGCGACGCGCTCTTAGAGGTCCGCCTCCGCCTTGTCCACCGCTGCCATCCCAGACTTGGCCTTGTCCAGGTGGGCACGGTGAAGCGCCTGGAGCTTGTGGAAGCTGGTACTCATGCCTTGGAGGAGCCGCTCTTCCTAGGAACCGCCGCCGCCGACGCTCGGTCCGTCAACGACCTCAAGCCCGGCGGTGCCAAGCACCTCGTTGTCAAACACCCCCCCCCCTCGGCGGGCGCCCTAGTGCTCGCCGTCCATGGGAGGTGGACGAACAAGTCGTCGCCCACCTTCAGATATTTGCCCGAGCCAGAAGCGGCAGAGGAGGAAGGATGGTCGCCGACCACCTCCTCCTCAGTAGTGGCCTTGTTGGCCTCCCTGGTGGGCCCCTTGCCGGCCTCCTCGGTAGCGGCCTCGCCGAGCTCCCCGGGAGGCTCCTCAGCGGCGTCCTCAGCAACATCCTTGGCAGCCTCCTAAGCGGCGATCTTGTCAGCCTCGGCCGCGGCCTCTCTGGCGACATCTCCGATGACGGTGTCCACGTCCTCCCGGTCTGCCGAGGAAGGATCTACGTACCGAGAAGGAGAATGTGGCGAAGCCAAGATCAAAATCTAAAAGAAGAAAAACGAGCGGGAACGAGAGGCAAACAACTCACCTACACCAAGCTGGGACGAAGGGGCCCCCTCCCCACCGGCATTCCGTGCTGGGACGAAGCCGCCGACGCCCAGGTTCACCTCCTCTTCCTCCGTGCGCATGGGCTCGGTGTTTGGCGCCCTTGCCGGGGACCCCCCTCGGGGTGGCGTGGTCGATGGGGGCGGCGCGTTGGGGGTGGCCCTCAGTGGATCCTCCTGCTGCCGTTCTCCTCCTGCAACTACGGCAAGCTCAGCACCAGGAAATCGTGCCCCACCACACTTCAAAGGGGAGCGAGTGATGAATGCACGCTGGTGGCTGCGCCGGGGGCTCCTCTCCACCACCACCAGCGGCATACTCGAGGTGCCCACCGGGGACTGGCCGCCCGCCGAAGCCTTGGCCCTCTTCGCCACCCTCTAGGCCAGCGTCTTCCTATCCCTGCGAAGATGAAGACAAGTCAAGAAAATTGGCACGGTCCGAGGGGACGGAGATGACAAAAGACAAGACACTTACTCATCCCCCGCCTCTTCTTCCGCGGCCTTCCTCTTCCTCCTCGGGCTAAGAGACCCGAGGTCGAAGAAGACCTCCGTGTCGTCACCTGCGGGAGGTGGGGAAGCAGGTGGAGTTGGGGGACGCTTGGACGAAGAAGGGGCAGCTGCTTTCTTCTTCGCCACCGCCACCTTCACTGCCTTCCCCGCCGTCGCGGCCCTCGTCTGGTGCATGGGCGCCTCCGGAGGTTATTGCGGTTGTGCGGTCCTGCCGGGCCGGACCGGCTCACCAGAGGCGGCCCGCCGCAGGACACGCCCTCTCCCCGTGGCCGGGGGCTTGACATCCTCGGCCTCCTCCTCAGACGACTCGTCGATGTCATCTTCGATGAGAGGGGCCCCGATGCCGGCGCTGCCAGCCTCCCCAGCGGATTCTGCCCACTGGGCGAGCTCCTTCTCCTCTGTGGCCGTCGCGGCCTCGTCCTTCATGCCGCCAGCACTGCCGGCCTCCTTGGCGAGCTCCGCCTCCGCCGCCCTAGCGGCGATGTAGTCCAGCTCCGCCTCGGTGGTGTCCTGGATGAGCCACGGCTCCTCGCGGACGTACTTCTCCACCAAGGTGTCGAAGAACTCCTGCAGCCGATCCTCCTCCGGCTCGGCCCAATTCGGGTCAAAGGCCGTGCGCATTGAAGTCCAGCATCATGGCAATGATGTCGGTTTGGCGAGAGTTGTTGCTCAGCGGGACCACCCCCGCCGACAACCCGAACAAGGGCCCCTTGGCGACCTTGCCTGCTTTTGCGGTCTTGCTGGCCCTTTCAGCCCTGCCGTCATGACTCACATCGAGCTGGAAGAGCCGCTGGCAGAAGTGTGTGTGTTCCATCACCGTGAAGTTATGGTTCAGGCCAAGGCGGAGCCGCATGATGTCGGCCGCGTTGCTGAAAAGCCGAGCCGGCCGCCCCTTGTTGTGCAGAGGGGCGATGCGGTGGCGGATGAAATATGCCCCGATCATCTCCAGGGTTAGCCCAGCAGCAGCGAGGCGGTGAATCCTGGTGGTGGCGACCGTGAGCCTCCCATCTTGGGCATTGACGTCGCCCCAGTCATCTCTGTGAACCGGCGGCATCTGGCGAACTTGGCAAAACTCCTGAGGCTCCTCCTCCTCAATCCAGCACCACCGGCTCCGCCATTCCTCCCACCTCTCCTTCTGGGCGCCCTTTGGATACGTCCCCTTCTCCAAGGGCCTTGGGATCCAAGTGACACAACCATAGATGGCACCTCCCTTCTCGATTCGAGGATAAAAGTAGTGGTGGAAGTGCGCCGTGCTGGGAAGCACTCCAGCAAAGCCCTCGCAGGGATAGGCAAAAAGAGCCATGCACGCCACGACGTTTGGCGTGAAATCCAGAAGATGGAAGCCGCATGTGTGCATGATGTCGCTGAAGAAATTGGAGAAAGGGGGGCAGAGGCCACAGGAAAAGTAGTCGACGAAGAATAGGTACTGATTCGGGGCGACCTTGGCACAACTGGCGGGGATGACGCGCGTGGCCGGATGCCCCGTCGTCTCTTCCCCCGTCTTGCACCCCCACAGGGGCCTGAAGTTGTCCCGGAGGTGCACCGTGTCAACCATCGAGGGGAAGTAGTCGAGCTTCGTCCGCCGTGCCGCCGACTCACTCTCCGGCGGCTCCGTCCCCCCGGCGTCCCTGGCCACTCCTTTGCTCTTCCTGGTCTTGGGTGCCATGGCAGCTGCGGGAGGTGGAGGAGAAAGGGCAGTGAAAACACGGCGGCGGCGAGCGAGAGCAAGGGCTTGAGGAGGAAGAAGGATGGGAAGGCGGTTCCGAGATTGGAGAAGACACAAAGGGTAAATGAGCAGCGCGCCCGTGGTTGTTCCTTTTTACGGGGAAGGCGTGGACCGCCTCTTTACATTGATGTGACGCATGCATGCGGAAACCGCCCCATGCATGACCCCCACGTCACGCATGACCCTCCATGTCGCGCGTTCAACGCGGATCATGGGGAAGCGTAGCGGACGGAGGAATTACTGCGGTAAAAATCCGCCGCACCTGCCCGCGCATCGTTCTGGGCCTAGCCCAACAACGTGTCATGCTTATGTGTGGCCCAGGCCCGGGGGCTCCTGTCGGTGTACAAAAGTAGGGGCTCTCCTTTTGCACCCCTTTACTTGTGCACGGGCAGTCAGAGCTGCGCCCACGGCCACACTAAGCAGGGCAGAGGAGGGATGCCAGAGCAGAAGACGACCAAAGAAACGCCAAGACCAGAGACAGAAAGAGAGCAAGAGGGCAAGGTGGACTCCCCGGCAAGACTCTTGCCGGGGTGCCTTCCGCATCCTCGGCAAGATCCTTGCCGGGGCAACTTGCCTGACGCCAGCAGAGCGCGCCACCCTTGAGCCCAGGGGGTTCCCACGCCATATTGAAACCAAGGCTCAGGAGGCACCTCCGTGGTGGCATGCAGATCTTTGTAGAGATCATAGATACACAAGATCATATGGAGACCAGAAGAAGACGACCCTTGGCGACATCCTTGCCAAGGAGATCCACAAGACCCCCGGCAAGATCCTTGCCAGGGACGACCGCGGTGCCACAGCAAGACCCTTGCCAGGCCCTCGACAAGACCCTTGCCGAGGACGCCTGCGGGGCCGCACCCAGGCCCGCGTCTGCCAAAGCCTCCACCCCCGCTCCCATATAGTTGCCAGCTCGACCAGCTGGGCGGGCATCTGCGTGGCAGCGCGCGGCCTCTACACCAACTCAGCAAGCACCTGCATGGTGGCATGCGGATCTTCGTGAAGGCTCCACCACCGCGCCAGCCCAGCAGCCAGCCAATGTGGCGTTACAATGCCTCGTCAGCTTGGACGCACATCGGAGCCAGGCGAGGCGATGACAGCTGGGACGAGCTTCTCTATCATCCCCAATAAAGCAAGAGGGGCACATCGGCAGTGCATTAAATATGTTTGTCCGGCGGTGCCAGGGGATAGACTCAGCCCCTATACACCTTTCCACCTCCTATGTGCCACTGTGGCAACCCCTTTTTGTCTATAAAAGGAGGCTCGAGGCATACTAGAGGGGGATTCGGATCTTTTGGATTAGAGAACCACTGCAGCTAGTTCAAGAACACAAGAACACCTAAATACACATCAAAGCGGGACTAGGGTTTTACGCGTCTCCGTAGCCCGAACCTGGGTAAACGATTTGTGTGCTTACCGCCACACCCGCTCTTCGCACAACCCCGCGCCCGCCATCCGTAGAAGGGATCCCAGTGACCCCATAGGTGTCGTTTCCCACCGACATCTCCCCACTGGTGCCCTGTCCGCACCTATCTCGACGTCTAGATGGGTTTTCAGGGAGTATCAACCATGGATACATCATAAGTAGATGTTGTAGTCCACTTCCTAGTGTTTACCAGCGGTGAAGTGGTTTTTGTAGTGCCATCGACATCTTCATCCATGTCAGTGGCCTCATCATTGTCTAGCACGTCGGCTAAATCATCGACCGTGGCGACTAGGTGGGTGGTGGGTGGGACGTAAATTTCCCGATCGTCGGCTTTAAGTCCGATCTTGTCATAATCCGAGGTCTGACCATCTGAGATTGATAGGCTCTGCATATGGTCGAGCATCCCATGTAGCTGAGATAGTTCCCTGGGGTTCATGGCCTGGTTGTAGGCAGGGCTAACTTGAAGTACACCCGGCGTATAGCTTGGCATGTTTCAACATGGTGATGATCTGAAGTCGATTTCGGATCTGGCATAAGAGTTCGTTCTAGACCCGATGTAATGTCCGAGGTGGGGGCCAGACTAGCGTCAATACTTAACGTCGAGACAAGATTGCCTGGGGTCGATGTATTTGGTTCCTTTATCGGTGTTGGGGAGCATGAACTGACATCCTCAAAGCAGATCGGCTCCGGAGTCGAGCCTCCGATGTCTGATAAGCCCTCAATCTGGCTGAGCGTCCATCCGGACAGGATGAGCTCGCCGTGGGAATCTGCGGTGTATTCCAAGCCTCTGAAAGTCACGATATGATCCAAGGAGTAGTTCTCGGCGGGGCCAGATGGCTCGCCGAGTTGGTGAAAAAGATCATGCTGTGAACACAAAAAGTTGGCCAGGGACAAATACGTTGCCGTGGGTGGCACCATTGTTGATCTACAGATGAGGCATCGATCCCCCTATTGATCACACATCAGAACACTCAATGAAAGCACCAGTGTCGGTATCAATACTGGCAGACCTCAGGGTAGGGGGGCCCGAGTGGTGGATCTTGGATCAGTGGTAACAGGAACAAGGGAGATGATGTTTACCCAGGTTCGGGCCCTCTTGATGCAGGTAAAACAGTATGTCCTGCTCTTGTTTATATTAATGGTGATGTATTGAGTACAAGCTTGATCTATCTCGAGATAATGAGTTGTGTTCTAACCCTAGGGCAAGGTGAATGTAACTGTGATTCCTTCCCCTCTTTGGGCTGAACCCTTTGGCTTATATACAAGCCAGTTAGGGCATCTAGGGTTACATGGCCGGTATCCAGGGGGTCTCATGGAGGCAGCAGGAGATGTCTTAGAGTATATGTTAAGTCTTCGGTAGGTGGAGTCTTGATCACGTCCAGGTGTGCAGCTTCCGGAGTCCATCCGATGGAGAGTGAGGCCCACAGGCCCAGACCGAGGACTACATGCCGAATCGGTTAGCATCCCTTAGTCCATGACACCATCAACGGGGATGACAGAACATGTCAACGAGATATAAGAACAAAACCGGTAATGAGGAGACCGGTATAGTGAGCATGTGTATTACTTAAGAGGATAGTATATCTTACCTCGGGTTTTGAAAAGTATCGTGAATCAAAGGGAATAGCACATGATAACCAAAGGTTCACTCGACTGTCATTCGTGTAATCATAGGGATTGATATGGACGTCCACGGTTATTGAATGAAAAGGGTTTTGTTCATGTCTATGTTTTACCTAACCTACAAGGTCAGAAGCTTAAGGTAATCATGATCTGTTGAGTATTAGTAGAACGGGAATAATGAGAATATATTTTTGAAATAGTTTCACTAATATTCGAAATTGTTTCAAGAGGAACCGAAAGCGTTTCGGTGTTTATCTCGCAATGCCGGGTATTATTGACAAATCATATATAGATGGAAAATATTTTTGGAGATGTTAAATTAATAATAAAGGCTCTAATAAGGAAGCTTTTGTATTTAACTAAACATAAATGGGCCTTCAAAGGCCAAGTGGTGGAAAGATATTGGGCCACTTGGGCCAAATAGGGGAGGAGCCCCCTTAGCTTCTTGGAGAAGCAAGGGGGACGCTGAATCGGAGGCGAACTCCCCCTCCTTGGCCATCCAAGGTGGGAAGGAATCTCCCCCCCCCCCTTGTGGAGCCCCTCCCTCTCCCCTCCAACCTATATACACTAGAGGTATTGACACCTTTTGAACACACATGTTTTTGGAGTCTCCTCCAGTTCTCTTGTTCTAGTCTTAGTTAGTCCTAGTTGATCTAATCAGAGATAGACCTATAATCCTCATAATTAGAAGCCCGGTGTGGTTCTAATCTCCTCCCTCTAATTCTTCGACGACGATTAGCTCTGGACGATGAAGCACTGCCAAATCGTGAGGACCATACGCTCGCAATATGTGGAGAGGTTGTGCGTTACTTCTTCCGTTCAAGGGACTTGTCGTGGAATTGTCATGGAAGATGTCCTAGTGTGAGGACTTAGTCGTGAGGCCAATGCATCTATGTGGTAGCTTGAGAGGGGTTGAGCGGAATCGAGAGACGCAACACAAGACAAAGATTTAGACAGCTTCGGGCCCCGGGAAACATCATCCGGTAATAGCCCTACATGCTGTTTGAGGCTAGATCTCATTATGCTCATGAGAGAGTCGCCGCATAAGCCGGCTCCCCCTTCGTGTCTAGCCCTAGAGATTATTGAGCTTCTTACTTGTCCCTCTTTGGGGTGACCTGCCCCTCCTTATATAAGTTGAAGGGGCGGGTTACATGTGAAGTCCTATTAGGATTTGGACTAGTCTATTACAAGTGGAATCTTAGTCTGCTCCCTTGAGGGAAAACTCCTTATGCCTTTTCTCATAAACTGTCCCACCATAACATGAGCCGGCCTTCTGGGCCTTGGGCCTAGTCTTCTATCTGACCTGCCATTAGGGCCATCCGTGAGTCGCCAGGCTCGTGAGTCGCCACTCCGGCGGGTTACCAATGAAAACGCCAAGCCCGGCCGGGTCATACCGCGGGGTATATCCCCGACATTAGCCCCCAATTTAATTTGGATTATCCATGTTAAACTGATCATGTAAAATAAACACAAGAACAACCTTGATAGGTTGTGCTCCGGGTTAAATATTTTTCTGAACCGGCACCTGATCATCTTTAATTCCTTGTCATTTCCTCCTAGATGCATACTCAAGATCTTATAGAAAATCTCTTTTAACAGATATGTCCAAACCTTGCCAATGCAAAAAATCCAGGCACTTCTTCTAAAAAATCCGGGTCAATAGGCCAGCTTCATAACCAATTTGCTGACATTGGCTCTCGTAGAGAAATATTATAAGAAATAATCCATTTGAGTCGGCCTTCAATGCTCTGACTTGACAAAAATATTGGTCTTGAAATATTCAACTGAAATTCAGCCGGCTTAAAGATGTAGATCTTGCCAATTAATGATTGCCAAAATTGTCGAGTTATAAACAAATGATGCCGGGTCATGTAGCTGATGCCGGGTTAATCTTAAGATGATGTCGGGTCATAAAATTTGTAGATTTCTCCGTTAATAATATAATATTAGATTTGCTCAAAACTGAGAACTTGAAGTTATTCCTCTCTTATATGCATATCACCTGTAGCCCCCAAATGTCGGGTTGTCATGCTTGCAGCAACCTGGGACTTGTAATTGCCTTATGCTCATAGAAAATTCAACCAGTGTAGCCGCCAAGGGCCGGGTCATTATGCAATAATGAGCAGAGACTTTGTAAATATGATCATGTAAACTTGAGCAGCAACATGTATCCCCCAAGGGTGGGCTTAGTAAGATAATACCGAGTTGGGACTTTGTATATAATTTATTGATAATAACATCATATAATATAATCTCCACCATCGGGCTTGAACCCACGTCCACAAGGTTAAGAGCTTTGTACTCTACCAACTGAATAGTGGGACATTCAATATAATGGATTAATGCTTGTGTACCTTGAACTTTTTGACAGGAGCAATTGGTAGCCCCCAAGGGTCATCTCATTACAATGTGATGATTCGGGTCTTCAACAAGTTGAACAAAAAGTGAATTTACATTAGCCCCCAAGTGCCATGGTGCATGCAGGCAGTGACATGGGACTTGCATATTTGATGTATTCTCAATTTAAATAATGTAGCCCCCAAGTGCCGGGTCGTAAGCATGCAGCGACTCGGGACTATTCCTTCCATTGTAGAATAAATCATATCCATTGATAAAATAATAGCCATTGCGCCAAAGCGACTTTGAATACCTCATCTGTTGATAAGTAAATCCGGAGTTTAAATACCCGGCGGCTCTTGGCCGATGGCGATTTAATACGCCTCCATTGTAAGCCGGAATTTTTATAATCCGGCGGCTTATAGCCTTGGAGAAAATCAAGAATTGATAATCCTTTTGAGATACCAATTTCAATCTTTGATGATGGGCTTGAACTTAATCATTTATGTAAGTCATAGCTCTGTAAATCCTACACAGAGTTTAAACAACATATGCCCTGGCGACTTAACGTCAAAAGCTAGGGCGGGTAACCACCCAAATGTAGTCTTATCCTACACTCAAGTAGATCACAAGATCCCTTGGCGGTTTACCACAGGGCGGGTCATAATATCTCACATATAACCATTGTGATATTGAATTTGTACTGCCGGTTTACATGACATGTGCAGTAAGGGTGATAACCCAATCCTTAGAAGCCAATGCTTCCACATAGATGATGATTGTCATAAGCTGGCAACTTATCATCGAAAATCAAGCCGGGTTAAATAGAAACCACTCATATACACTTTAGATATGATAAAAAAAGCTTCAAGTAAAATCCAAAAAATTGTTCGCAAAAAGAGACTTTAAAAATTTTGAGGCTTCTGATTCGAATACGATCAGAAAACCGTTCCCAAGGGGTTAAGCTAAGATTCAAATATGATCATATAGCCCCCAGTGGCTTTGGCGTTGCCGATCAAGAGGGTACCGACAGCTATGTTCTCTTTGGTTTGAATACGACCTATGTTTGAACAGGAAGCCCCCAAATGACCTTGAGAGTTGTTTAACGACGCTGATTCGAATATGATCCACGTCAGACCCAAAGGGGTTGAGCTATGATTCGAATACGATCAAGAAGCCCCCTAGTGGGTTTGGCAGTGTGCCGATCAAAAGGGTATCGACAACTATGTTCTCTTTGGTTTGAATACGACCTATGTTTGAACAGGAAGCCCCCAAGTGACCATATAAGTTTTGGCATTGCGCCGATCAAGAGGGTACCGAAAGCTATGCTCGATGAGCAGGAAGCCCCCAAATGACCATAATAAGATAAGCCATAAGGCAGGATACCCATGTTTGAACTGCGCATCATGGCAGCAGGCTCTTTTTGGCACCCTTTAATCTTTCTGAGAGCTCGAATTTGCGAGAGATTAATTCTTTTTGAACCGGAACTTTAAACCGGATTTGAAAGCTTCAAAACTTTGTGAGAGATAAATTTACCTTGAACCGGATTTGAGAGCTTCAAAGCTTTGTGGTAAATAAATTTCCCTTGAACCGGTTTTTAAATCAGACATTAAGAGCTTCAGTGCTTTGTGGGAGAAAGATGTCTCTTGAGCCGGATTTTTAAACCGGAAGCATCAAGGTGAGCCGGAATTTTTCTGACGGCCTTTTAAATTTTCATCGATAGATAAGTAATCTCTGGGGCCGGGTTATTTTTCCCTCCAATGACCCGGAGTTCTTGAATGCATTGAACCCAGTCAATTCTACCGAGTCATACCATTGTAACCCCCGAGTCTCAAGACGACTCAAGGTGTTGACTTGAGATTCTCCATATTTGACCATAGCAGAAGGTGTATATCATTGGCGTTGATAGCGCGATGTGAATCCACTGAAGGTTGAGGTGACTGCGGTGGGTTTATAAATGATCTCGTATGAGCCATGTCAGCAACTCAGCCAATGGTTCCTTCCAACTGGCTGTTTGAAGTTTAACCAAACTATAGTGGCGGTGACTTCTGCGCCTGCCCATTGAGCCATCCAGTGTAGACGGCGGCTAATAATACATGATATTTCGCCTCCGATTTGTTGGAAGAAAACCGGCTTCCCAAGCGGTGACTCGCTCATATTCAATAAACAGCTCATGCAGATAGGTGCGGCCCGGTGTGTTGATATAGACCAACCCACGAGAGATGGATGGTAAAGACGACAGTTGCATTAGAGGCGGCACATATAGATGAGCTTCCCATGGCGTTGTAAGCCGGTGCGGACGGGCGAGTCGATCGCAGGCGCGGTAAACCCGCGCGGACGGGTGGCTCGGCCTCGTCATGTTGATGTAAACTGGGCCGCAGAGGACGCAGCTTTGCAGTGAACAATTGTCCTGCATCAAAAAACATCGCAAGCCAGAGTAATTGTTCTTTGACAAAAATCAATATATGCTAATAAAATAAACTTAAACGGATAGATATCACCTGATTGTCCGGGCGGCTCAACACGGTAGAGGCGGCTCAACGTGGCCCCGGCGGCTCAACATAGCAGCGAAACGGAGGCATCACCAGGGCGGCAGCTCATAAACTCCAGCGGCAATGCGGTTGAGACGGCGGAGGCGGCAACTTGAACAGCTTGAAACGAACGCGAGTCGACCCGAGGGCATGCGACAGTTCAACGTGTGATGGTTTAACGTGGGACGGCTCATGAAACTTCTTCAGTTCAAGCGATACGGGTCGCAGGGTCCCGGCGACTCAAAGAGGCGATACGGGTCATGGCAGAGGCGGCTCACACCGCAACGGTGGGTTGATGTGTGCTGGCGAAGCGCAGTAGCAGCAGAAGGGCTCAATACGGAGCGAGGCCAACGCGGCTCAACGTGCGACGCACTTGGCGGGCCATGGCAGCAGCAGGAGCAATCCGCGGCGGATCACGGTGAGGGCGGGCTGTCCTGGCACAGGCGATGACTCGGCGGTCAGCAGCTCAAGAGGCAGGCAACCGTAGTCTGTTTTCTGGGTCGTAGTCATCGCGGCGACTCGGCGGCGAACAGCCAAGACTGCCTGCTAGTCTGTTTTCTGGGTCGTAGTCAATTTGATCATCCTCGTGCGAGCCTTTCTCCAGCAGTCCTTCACGTGATGGATGATGGTTCTTCTTGGAGATTGCGCCATTATACCTTTTAGTTAGCACTAGTAGTAAGCCTTTGGAGAGCAAATATTTTTTTTATCTGGTCTTCGGGTCCTCGAAGAGTACGAGGACAGTGCAAATCACTTAGGCTTTTCTGATGGCACATCAGTCTGATTTCGTATTGTACTAGGAGTGCAATCCGTACATGTAACGCGCCCTCGATGCGGCTATAGCTTCCACGTGTCGAGGCACGACTTAGAGACATAACCGCATTGAAAGCAATGTCGCAAGTCAGGCAATCATTACAACATCCCATGTAATACATAATAAAAGGGGGAGATAACATAGTTGGCTTACACTCGCCACGTCACATCAGAGTAAATAACATCCATCAAACAAACACTCATGGCCCGACTACGGCACCAAAATAGAAAAGAACCCAACATGCGACAAGGCCCTGAATCAAACCCCAACTAGGCACCACTACTGATCATCGGGAAAGGAAACATAATAACGCTGAGAGTCCTCGTCGAACTCCCACTTGAGCTCGTACTCGTCACCTGGAGCGGAATCACCTGGACCTGCATCTGGAATTATAGTATCTGTGAGCCACAGGGACTCAGCAATCTCACACCCTCGCGATCAAAACTATTTAAGCTTATAGGAATGGATGAGGCAAAAAATATGTGGAGCTGCAGCAAGCGACTAGCATATAGGGTGGCTATCTTATTCGCAACAGAGAGTGAAAAGAGGAGGCAAGGCGCGAGCGAGAATCTAGAGGAACAACCTGCGCAAGCATTACTCCAACACCGTGTCCACTTCCCGGACTCCGCCGAGAAGAGGCCATCACGGCAACACACTCAGTTGATTCATTTTAATTAATTAAGGTTTAAGTTATCTACAACCGGACATTAACAAATTCCCATCTGCCCATAACCGCGGGCACGGCTTTCGAAAGTTCAATCCCTGCATGGGAGTCCCAACTTAGCCCATGACAAGCTCTCACGGTCAACGAAGGAATAGACCTCCACCCGAGACACACCGATCAGACTCAGTAACCCGGTACAAGAAGACAATTCGACAGGTTAAAACAAGACCAGCAACACCGCCCGAATGTGCCGACAAATCCCGATAGGAGCTGCACATATCTCTTTCTCAGGGCACACTCAGATGAGACTAGCTACGAGTAAAACTAACCCTCAAGTTTCCCTGAGGTGGCCCCGCAGGCAGCTCAGTTCGGACCAACACTCAGAGGGAGCACTGGCCCGTGGGGGGCTAAAATAAGATGACCCTTGAGTCTGCAGAACCCAAGGGAAAGAAAAGGGTAGGTGGCAAATGGTAAAACCAAGGTTGGGCATTGCTGGAAAAGCTTTAATCGAGGCGAAATATCAAGGGGTTCCCATTATAACCCAACCGCGTAAGGAACGCAAAATCCGGGAACATAACACCGATATGACGGAAACTAGGGCGGCAAGGGTGGAACAAAACACTAGGCGAGAGGCCGAGCCTTCCACCCTTTACCAAGTATATAGGTGCATTAAGATAACATAGCAATATAATGATATCCCAACAAGTAAATAAAAGATGTCCCAACAAGGAACGGCTCCAATCCTCACCTGCAACTAGCAACACTATAAGAGGGGCTGAGCAAAGCGGTAACATAGCCAATCAATGGTTTGCTAGGACAAGGTGGGTTAGAGGTTGACATGGCAATTGGGAGGCTGACAAGAAAATGGTAGGCATCGTAGCATTGGCAAAGCAAGAGCGAGCAAACTAGCATAGCAAAGATAGTAGTGATTTCGAGGGTATGATCATCTTGCCTGCACAGTTGTCAGAGTTGACTGGATCCTCACAAGCAAACTCAATGGGATCCTCGGTAGCGAACTCGTATCCCGGCTCTACCCAACAAGACAAACAAGCAACAAGGATACAATCAACCACGTGCAAGACCAAGCAATATGATGAAATGATGATATGCTATGCGGGATGCGATGCGGGATGCAAAATGCAAGATATGACAGGAAATGCATGAACCTGGCCCCAACATGGAATTCCAAGGGTGCCACTGGATAGAGGGGATGAAATCGCTTGAAAACGATATAAAGATCATTGGAATCGGAGTTACGGTTTGGGAATGGCAAGCGTTTTAAGATATGACACCGGTCTGCGATTTACAGCAAGTAGGCATCTAAATGCAATGAAATGAACATGCTACAGCCACCAAACATGACAAAAAAATACATGGCAGGGATGCCCACAAGATGCTTAACAAAATACTAGCACTGAGCCACGGCCAATTCATCCATTAAGAGGTTCAAACAAGCATGGCAAAAACGCAAATGCAAAACAGATTCCAGACTTAGTGAAATTAACGCTAGTCTGAAATTTCAGATCACGAAGCCCTCTTCGGAGCAGCAAAACAACATGATACGTGACCTGAACATGACAAGTAAGAACATGGCATGGAACTACTCAACAAGATTAACAAAAGTCCCAAAGTGACCTGGGGCCAAAAGGGATCACAAAATATATTAACGGGCACACGAACATAGCTAAAACACAATCAGTTTTCAGACTTAGTGAAAACTGAGACATGCTGAAATTTAACTCACGAAGGCATGTAAACGAGCTTGATGCGCTCACCACGGTGCAAGTCATGGCAAGGCAGGCATACATCCATTAAGAAGGCACAAAATACAAGCTATACATGGCAAGAACAATGGCATAGCATGAACGGATCAACTACAACAACGCCGCCAAAATCGCAAACGAGTTGATGATCTGCCCAGATTCACCACGAAGCAAAAGTAGAGCTCGATTGACTCGAGCTAGGGTGCTCCGTAATTGCAAAAAAAGAAATTGATGGATAGAGCATAATATGAATAACAAAAGTCCCTTACTGATCATCCTCAAAAGAGGCACGGATCGCTAGGAAACAAGCTGAACATATGGCATCATGAACTAAAATATCCCAGACTTAGTGAAAACAACTAAGTCCCTGAAAACAGATTTACCGGGTGCCTCACTTTGCAAGCTTGCAAAAGTCACCACACACATCCTAAAAATGCATGGGTTTCACCTCTGTAAAGAAGACAAAATGCTTAACAAAACATATGAAGGACTCACAGGCATAGCATGCACACAATAATCATGGCAAAAATGACAAAAGTCTAAGATGAACTAGCAGATCTGATAATTAACTCACGAAGCCTCCTTCTAACAGCATTTCGGGAATCAAGATGAGCTCAGATGAAAATGATGCAATGGAATGAAATGATGTACTCGTCGAGACGAACATTTTGATATATCATATGTCCAAATCGGAGCTACGGATGCAAAGTTACGGGCGGTGAAAGATTGCACAAAAATTAAGGGGGAGAGGGAAGAAAGTCAACCTAGATCTAGGGTTTGCCCGGGGTACTGTTCACGGCACTGTAGCACGGCGCGACTCCCGAGGTCTCCGGCGAGGCCGCTCGTCGGCGGGGAGGAGAAGGGTGCCGGGGCCGGCCGGAGTAGGAGGGAGAGGGGGCCGGCCGGAGCGTTGGAGGCGGCGGCGGCGGGGTCGGCTGAAGGCGGCGGCGGGAGGCGTGCTGCGGCGGCGTGGCGGCGCCGGCCGACGATGGCGGCGCGGCGGCTCCGGGCTCCTGTGGCGGCCAGACGCGAAGAGGAGGGCGGCGCCTTGGCAGACGGCGGCGGGGCGGAGGACTGGGTCGCGGGGGCCTGCGTCGGGCTCGGCGGGCCTTGCGGCGGCGGCGGCGAAGCGGTCCCGCGAGGGACACGGGGCGGCGGATGGTTGGTGCGGGCGGAGGCGGCGGACGTTGTCCGGCCGGGGCGGATCTGTTTTTTTTTTAGAATTAGGGTTCGAGGAGGAAGACGAGATCCGAAATTGGAGGGGGTATATATAGGCATAAGTAGAGCTAGGAGAGTCCAAATTAGGTGCGGTTTTCGGCCACACGATCGTGATCGAACGCTCTAGGACATGGAGCAGAGTTTGGTGGGTTTTGGGCCAAATTTGAGGGGTGTTGGGCTGCAACACACACGAGGCCTTTTCGGTCCCTCGGTTAACCGTTGGAGTATCAAACGAAGTCCAAATGATACGAAACTTGACTGGCGGTCTACCGGTAGTAAACCAAGGCCGCATGACAAGCCTCGGTCCAATCCGGAAATATTTAATCCCCACACACGAAAGAAAGGTAGAAATGACCACCGGAGGAGAACGAAGCGCCGGAATGCAAAACGGACAACGGGGAAAATGCTCGGATGCATGAGACGAACACGTATGCAAAAGCAATCCACATGATGACATGATATGAGATGCATGAAAACGAAAAGACACACGGAGACAAAACCCGAACCCGAGGAAATAAATATAACTTAACGCCGGAAACGGCAAGAGTTGGATACAAATAGGGAAAGTTACATCCGGGGTGTTACAGTACATGGCCGGCTTGATTCCCTTTTTCTTGATCCACTTGAACATCCTCTCAGCCATGCACACTGATACTTCTCCAACGTATCTATAATTTTTGATTGCTCCATGCTATATTATCTACTGTTTTGGACATTATTGGGCTTTATTATCCACTTTTATATTATTTTTGGGACTAACCTATTAACCGGAGGCCCAGCCCAGAATTGTTGTGTTTTGCCTATTTCAGAGTTTCGCAGAAAAGGAATATCAAACGGAGTCCAAACGGAATGAAACCTTCAGGAATGTGATTTTTGGAACGAACATGATCCAGGAGACTTGGACCCTACGTCAAGAAATAAAGGAGGAAGCCACGAGGTAGGGGGGCGCGCCTACCCCCCCCCCCCCCAAGCGTGCCCTCCACCCTCGTGGGCCCCCTGTTGCTCCACCGACATACTCCTTCCTCCTATATATACCTACGTACCCCCAAACGATCAAATACGGAGCCAAAACCCTAATTCCACCGCCGTAACTTTCTGTATTCACGAGATCCCATCTTGGGGCCTGTTCCGGAGCTCCGCCGGAGGGGGCATCCATCACGGAGGGCTTCTACATCAACACCATAGCCTCTCCGATGAAGTGTGAGTAGTTTACCTCAGACCTTCGGGTCCATAGTTATTAGCTATATGGCTTCTTCTCTCTTTTTGGATCACCATACAATGTTCTCCCCCCCTCTTGTGGAGATCTATTCGATGTAACCTTCTTTTTGCGGTGTGTTTGTTGAGACCGATGAATTGTGGGTTTATGATCAAGATTATCTATGAACAATATTTGAATCTTCTCTGAATTCTTTTATGTATGATTGGTTATCATTATAAGTCTCTTCGAATTATCAGATAGGTTTGGCCTACTAGATTGATCTTTCTTGCAATGGGAGAAGTGCTTAGCTTTGGGTTCAATCTTGCGGTGTCCTTTCCTAGTGACAGTAGGGGCCGCAAGGCACGTATTGTATTGTTTCCATCGAGGATAACAAAATGGGTTTTTATCATATTGCATGAATTTATCCCTCGACATCATGTCATCTTGCTTAAGGCGTTACTCTGTTTTCATGAACTTAATACTCTAGATGCAAGCTGGATAGCGATCGATGAGTGGAGTAATAGTAGTAGATGCAGGCAGGAGTCAGTCTACTTGTCTCGAACGTGATGCCTATATACATGATCATACCTAGATATTCTCATAAATATGCTCAATTCTGTCAATTGCTCAACAGTAATTCGTTCACCCACCGTAAAATATTTATGCTCTTGAGAGAAGCCACTAGTGAAACCTATGGCCCCAGGTATACCTTCATCATATTAATCTTCCAATACTTAGTTATTTCCTTTGCTTTTTACTTTGCTTTTATTTTACTCTGCATCTTTATCACAAAAATACCAAAAATATTATCCTATCATATCTATCAGATCTCACTCTCGTAAGTGACTGTGATGGGATTGACAACCCCTTGTCGTGTTGGTTGCGAGGAGTTATTTGTTTTGTGCAGGTACGAGGGACTCGCGCGTAGCCTCCTACTGGATTGATACCTTGGTTCTCAAAAACTGAGGGAAATACTTACGCTACTTTGCTGCATCATCCATTCCTCTTCAAGGAAATCCAACGCAGTGCTCAAGAGGTAGCAAGAAGATTTCTGGCGCCGTTGCCGGGGAGGTTCGCGCAAGTCAAGATTTGACTCCCGACAACGAGCCATTTCTGGCGTCGTTGCCGGCGAGTCTACGCAAAAGTCAACATACCAAGTACCCATCACAACCCTTATCTCCTGCATTACATCATTTGCCATTTGCCTCTCGTTTTCCTCTCCCCCACTTCACCCTTGCCGTTTTATTCGCCCTCTCTCTCTATCCTCCCTCTCTTTCTCTATTTGCCTCTTTTTGCCCGCTTGCTTTTTGTTTGCTTTTGTGTTGGATTACTCGCTTGTCTCGATAGCTCAAGATAACACTAAATTGTGTGACTTTACCAATACCAACAACAATGATTTTATTAGCACTCCGATTGCTCCTCTTACCGATGCTGAATCTTGTGAAATTAATGCCCCTTTGCTGAATCTTGTCATGAAAGATCCGTTTTCCGGCCTTCCTAGTGAAGATGCCGCTACCCATCTAAATAGCTTCATTGATTTGTGTGATATGCAAAAGAAGAAAGATGTGGACAACGATATTGTTAAGTTGAAGCTATTTCCTTTTTCTCTTAGAGATCGTGCTAAAGCTTGGTTTTCGTCTTTGCCTAAAAATAGTATTGATTCTTGGAACAAGTGCAAAGATGCTTTTATCTCTAAGTATTTTCCTCCCACTAAGATCATCTCCCTTAGAAACGATATTATGAATTTTAAGCAACTTGATCATGAACATGTTGCACAAGCTTGGGAGAGGATGAAATTAATGATACGTAATTGCCCCACTCATGGTTTGAATTTGTGGATGATTATACAAAACAAATTATGCCGGATCGAATTTTGCTTCTAGAAATCTTTTAGATTCGGCCGCAGGAGGCACTTCTATGGAAATCACTTTAGGAGAAGCTACTAAACTCCTTGATAATATTATGGTTAATTATTCTCAATGGCATACTGAAAGATCTACTAATAAAAAGGTGCATGCGATAGAAGAAATTAATGTTTTGAGTGGAAAGATGGATGAACTTATAAAATTATTTACTAGTAAGAGTGTTTGTTCTGATCCTAATGATATGCCCTTGTCTACTTTGATTGAGAACAATAATGAATCTATGGATGTGGATTTTGTTGGTAGGGATAATTTTGGTAACAAAGCGTATAGAGGAAATTTTAATCCTAGGCCTTATCCTAGTAATCCCTCTAATAATTATGGTAATTCCTACAACAATTCTTATGGAAATTATAATAAGATGCCCTCTGATTTTGAATCTAGTATTAAAGAATTTATTACTTCGCAAAAGAATTTTAATGCTTTGATTGAAGAAAAATTGCTTAAGATTGATGATTTGGCTAGGAACGTTGATAGAATTTCTCTTGATGTTGATTCTTTAAATCTTAGATCTATTCCTCCTAAGCATGATATCAATGAGTCTCTCAAAGCCATGAGAATTTCTATTGATGAGTGCAAAGAAAGAACCGCTAGGATGCGTGCTAACAAAGATGCCTTTATAAGAGCGTGTTCTTCTAGTTCCTATGAAAATAAAGATGAAGATCTAAAAGTTATTGATGTGTCCCCTATTAAATCTTTGTTTTGCAATATGAATCTTGATAATGATGGGACTGAATATGATCCACCTTTACCTAGAAGGCGTTACAAAAATTCAGAGTTTTTAGATCTTGATGCTAAATTTGATGAAAGTGGGATTGAAGAAATTAAAACCCTAGATGTTGCTAAACCCACTATTTTGGATTTCAAGGAATTTAATTATGAAAATTGCTCTTTGATTGATTGTATTTCCTTGTGGCAATCCGTGGTAAATTCTCCTCATGCTTATAATCAAAATAAAGCGTTTACTAAACATATCGTTGATGCCTTGATGCAATCTTATGAAGAAAAACTTGAGTTGGAAGTTTCTATCCCTAGAAAACTTTATGATGAGTGGGAACCAACTATTAAGATTAATATTGAAGATCATGAGTTCTATGCTTTATGTGATTTGGGTGCTGGTGTTTTCACGATTCCAAAGACTTTGTGTGATTTGTTAGGTTTCCGTGATTTTGATGACTGCTCTTTAAACTTGCACCTTACGGAATCCACTATTAAGAAACCAATGGGAAGAATCAATGATGTTCTTATTGTCGCAAATAGGAATTATGTGCCCGTATATTTTATTGTTCTTGACATAGATTGCAATCCTTCATGTCCTATTATCCTTGGTAGACCTTTCCTTAGAACGATTGGTGCAATTATTGATATGAAGGAAGGAAATATTAGATTCCAATTTCCGTTAAGGAAAGGCATGGAACACTTTCCTAGAAAGAAAATTAAATTACCTTATGAATCTATTATGAGAGCCACTTACGGATTGCATACCAAAGATGGCAATACTTAGATCTATCCTTGCTTTTTATGCCTAGCTAGGGGCGTTAAACGATAGCGCTTGTTGGGAGGCAACCCAATTTTTTTTTATTCCTTGCTTTTTGCTCCTGTTTAGTAATAAATAATTTACCTAGCCTCTATTTTGGTTGTGTTTTTTTGTTTAATTAGTGTTTGTGCCAAGTAGAACCGTTGGGAAGACTTGGGGAAAGTCTTGATATCTTGCTGTAAAAACAGAAACTTTAGCGCTCACGAGAACTGCTGCCATTTTTATTTGGAAAGTGCTATTTAGTTAATTATTTTTTTCAGATGATTAATAGATAAATTCCTCACGTCCAGAAATTTATTTTAGAATTTTTTTTGTTCCAGATCTTGCGCTAGCTACAGATTACTACAGACTGTTCTGTTTTTGACAGATTCTGTTTTTCGTGTGTTGTTTGCTTATTTTGATGAATCTATGGCTAGTAAAATAGTTTATAAACCATATAGAAGTTGGAATACAGTGGGTTTAACACCAATATAAATAAAGAATGAGTTCATTAAAGTAACTTGAAGTGGTCTTTTGTTTTATTTCGCTAACGGAGCTCACAAGATTTTCTACTTTAAGTTTTGTGTTGTGAAGTTTTCAAGTTTTGGGTAAAGATTTGATGGATTATGGAACAAGGAGTGGCAAGAGCCTAAGCTTGGGGATGCCCATGGCACCCCCAAGATAATCTAAGGACACCTAAAAGCCAAATCTTGGGGATGCCCCGGAACGCATCCCCTCTTTCGTCTACTTCTATCGGTAACTTTACTTGGAGCTATATTTTTATTCACCACATGATATGTGTTTTTCTTGGAGAATCTTGTATGATTTGAGTCTTTTCTTTTTAGTTTACCACAATCATCCTTGCTGTACACACCTTCTGAGAGAGCCATACATGATTTGGAATTTGTTAGAATACTCTATGTACTTCACTTATATCTTTTGAGTTATATAGTTTTTTTCTAGTACTTCACTTATATATTTTAGAGCACGGTGGTGGATTTATTTTATAGAAACTATTGATCTCTCATGCTTCACTTATATTATTTTGAAAGTCTTAAATAGCATGGTAATTTTCTTAAATAATCCTAATATGCTAGGTATTCAAGAGTAAAAAATTTCTTATGAGTGTTTTGAATACTACGAGAAGTTTGATGCTTGATGATTGTTTTGAGATATGGAGGTCATAATATCAATGTCGTGCTAGTTGAGTAGTTGTGAATTTGAGAAATGCTTGTGTTGAAGTTTGCAAGTCCCGTAGTATGCACATATGGTAAACGTTATGTAACAAATTTGAAACATGAGGTGTTCTTTGATTGTCCTCCTTACGAGTGGCGGTCGGGGACGAGCGATGGTCTTTTCCTACCAATCTACCCCCCTAGGAGCATGCGCGTAGTGCTTGGCTTTTGATGACTTGTACATTTTTGCAATAAGTATGTGAGTTCTTTATGAGTAATGTTGAGTCCATGGATTATACGCACTCTCACCCTTCCATCATAGCTAGCCTCTTCGGTACCGTGCATTGCCCTTTCTCACATTGAGAGTTGATGCAAACTTCGCAGGTGCATCCAAACCCCGTTATATGATACGCTGTTTCACACATAAACCTCCTTATCTTCCTCAAAACAGCCACCATACCTACCTATTATGGCATTTCCATAGCCATTCCGAGATATATTGCCATGCAACTTTCCATCATTCCGTTTATCATGACACATTCATCATTGTCATATTGCTTAGCATGATCATGTAGTTGACATAGTATTTGTGGCAAAGCCACCATTCATAATTCTTTCATACATTTCACTGTTGGTTCATTGCATATCCCGGTACACCGCCGGAGGCATTCATATATAGTCATCTTTTGTTCTAGCATCGAGTTGTAATCATTGAGTTGTAAATAAATAGAAGTGTGATGATCATCATTTTCTAGAGCATTGTCCCAAGTGAGGAATTAAAAAAAGGATAGAAAGGCCATAAAAAAGAGAAGGCCCAAAAAAAGAGAGAAAAAGAGAGAAGGGACAATGTTACTATCCTTTGCCACACTTGTGCTTCAAAGTAGCACCATAATCTTCATGATAGAGAGTCCTTTGTTTTGTCACTTTCATATACTAGTGGGAATTTCTCATTATAGAACTTGGCTTGTATATTCCAACAATGGGCCTCCTCAAGTGCCCTAGGTCTTCGTGAGCAAGCAAGTTGGATGCACACCCACTTAGTTTCTTTTGTTGAGCTTTCATACATTTATAGCTCTAGTGCATCTGTTGCATGGCAATCCCTACTCCTTGCATTAACATCAATCGATGGGCATCTCCATTGCCCATTGATTAGTCCCGTTGATGTGAGACTTTCTCCTTTTTTGTCTTCTCCACATAACCCCCATCATCATATTCTATTCCACCCATAGTGCTATGTCCATGGCTCGCACTCATATATTGCGTGAAAGTTTATAGGTTTGAGATTACTAAAGTATGAAACAATTGCTTGGCTTGTCATCGGGGTTGTGCATGATGAGAGCATTCTTGTGTGACGAAAATGGAGCATGACTAAACTATATGATTTTGTAGGGATGAACTTTCTTTGGTCATGTTATTTTGAGAAGACATAATTGCTTAGTTAGTACGCTTGAAGTATTATTATTTTTATGTCAATATGAACTTTTATATTGAATCTTTTAGATCTGAATATTCATACCACAATTAAGAAGAATTACATTAAATTTATGCCAAGTAGCACTCCGCATCAAAATTATCTTTTTTATCATTTACCTACTCGAGGACGAGCAGTAATTAAGCTTGGGGATGCTTGATACGTCTCCAACGTATCTATAATTTTCGATTGCTCCATGCTATATTATCTACTGTTTTGGACATTATTGGGCTTTATTATCCACTTTTATATTATTTTTGGGACTAACCTATTAACCGGAGGCCCAGTCCAGAATTGTTGTTTTTTTGCCTATTTCAGAGTTTCGCGGAAAAGGAATATCAGACGGGGTCCAAACGGAATGAAACCTTCGGGAACGTGATTTTCGGAACGAACATGATCCAGGAGACTTGGAACCTACGTCAAGAAATAAAGGAGGAAGTCACGACGTAGGGGGCGCACCTCCCCCCCCCCCCCAGGTGCGCCCTCCACCCTCGTGGGATCCCTGTTGCTCCACCGACGTACTCCTTCCTCCTATATATACCTACGTACCCCAAACGATCAAATACGGAGCCAAAACCCTAATTCCACCGCTGTAACTTTCTGTATCCACGAGATCCCATCTTGGGGCATGTTCCGGAGCTTCGTCAGAGGGGGCATCTGTCACGGAGGGCTTCTACATCAACACCATAGCCTCTCCGATGAAGTGTAAGTAGTTTACCTCAGACCTTCGGGTCCATAGTTATTAGCTAGATGGCTTCTTCTCTCTTTTTGGATCTCAATACAATGTTCTTCCCCTCTCTTGTGAAGATCTATTCGATGTAATCTTCTTTTTGCGGTGTGTTTGTTGAGACCGATGAATTGTGGATTTATGATCAAGTTTATCTATGAACAATATTTGAATCTTCTCTGAATTCTTTTATGTATGATTGGTTATATTTGCAAGTCTCTTCGAATTATCAGTTTGGTTTGGCCTACTAGATTGATCTTTCTTGCAATGGGAGAAGTGCTTAGCTTTGGGACACGTATTGTATTGTTGCCATCGAGGATAACAAGTTGGGGTTTTATTATATTGCATGAATTTATCCCTCTACATCATGTCATCTTGCTTAAGGCGTTACTCTATTTTCATGAACTTAATACTCTAGATGCATGCTGGATAGCGGTGGATGAGTGGAGTAATAGTAGTACATGCAGGCAGGAGTCGGTCTACTTGTCTCGGACGTGATGCCTATATACATGATCATACCTAGATATTCTCATAACTATGCTCAATTCTGTCAATTGCTCAACAGTAATTCATTCACCCACCATAAAATATTTATGCTCTTGAGAGAAGCCACTAGTGAAACCTATGGCCCCCGGGTCTATCTTCATCATATTAATCTTCCAATACTTAGTTATTTCCTTTGCTTTTTTACTTTGCTTTTATTTTACTTTGCATGTTTATCACAAAAATACCAAAAATATTATCCTATCATATCTATCAGATCTCACTCTCGTAAGTGACCGTGAAGGGATTGACAACCCCTTATCGCGTTGGTTGCGAGGAGTTATTTGTTTTGTGCAGGTACGAGGGACTCACGCATAGCCTCCTACTGGATTGATACCTTGGTTCTCAAAAACTGAGGAAAATACTTACGCTACTTTGCTGCATCATCCTTTGCTATTCAAGAAAATCCAACGCAGTGCTCAAGAAGTAGCACACACACATGATCCATCGGCGGCCGTCGCAATTTTTTCTTGCTGCAACTGCAGCATACGCACGTGCAATCAGCGACGTGTGCGCCTGGGCCTCCGGCCATGCCCTTTGTTTCTTCTTTTGTACAATGACGTGGAGTAGTACCAGCAGCTATGGTTTGGAAGTAGTATAATTAGCGGCAACAAAACACACGTATGTCGACACATTGGTCAAACCGGAACACAACCTTGGTATTTAATCCAATATATCCTTTGGTCTACAGAATAGTATTTGGACTACTGCAGCGGGATTTTCTTAACCGTCTCAGATTGGCAACTTGCAGTGGTCCATGAAAACGATCTGGCTAGCGGATTATTACGGCGCCTCCGGCGGCCGTACGCAGCCCTTAGCTCTTGTCCTGACCATGTAGAATTAATCATAACTCTCATCATAAACAATGAACACGCCGGCTCTGCCAAAAAATTGTCCCATGCCGGATCATCTTGCGTGATTCTTCCGTGTCGGTTCTTCTTCATCCAGCTACTTTGCAAAACTTCTCGAAACCCTAGGAACAAATCCCTCCAAGAACTCAACACCACCGTGCGCAGGCCCCACGGTGGGCGCCAACTGTCATGGAATTGTCACGGCAGATGTCCTAGTGTGACGACTTAGTCGTGAGGCCAACGCTTATATGTGGTAGCTTGAGAGGGATTGAGCGGAATCGAGAGACGCAACACAAGACAAGGATTTAGATAGCTTCGGGCCCCGGAAAACATCATCTGGTAATAGCCCTACATGCTGTTTGAGGCTAGATCTCATTATGCTCATGAGAGAGTCGCCGCATAAGCCGGCTCCCCCTTGTGTCTAGCCCTAGAGATTATTGAGCTTCTTACTTGTCCCTCTTTGGGGTGCCCTGCCCCTCCTTATATAAGTTGAAGGGGCGGGTTACATGTGAAGTCCTATTAGGATTTGGACTAGTCTATTACAAGTGGAATCTTAGTCTGCTCCCTTAAGGGAAAACTCCTTATGCCTTTTCTCGTAAACCGGCCCACCATAACATGAGCCAGTCTTCTGGGCCTTGGACCTAGTCTTCTATCTGACCCACCGTTAGGGCCATCCGTGAGTCGCCAGGCTCGTGAGTCGCCACTCCGGCGGGTTACCAATGAAAACGCCAAGCCCGGCCGGGTCATACCGCGGGGTATATCCCCGACAGGACTGTTCGTGAGTGGCTCGAGGGATCGTTCATTTATGCTTTGAGGGAATTCAAGACGATCTACACCACTGTTCTTCGGCTGCAACTCGGAGTTGGTAACAATACGATCCAAACCACATCTTCAAAGTGTTCCCGGGTGATCGTAGGGCTAACTTTTTTGTTTTCTACTACGTGTCCCAATACCCCATGGGTCTTTAGATCACCAATACTATTAAGAGCTTGTTTAACTTCATATGTGGTAAACTCAGCCATAAGAAAATCATTCATTTGAGATGTGAGCTTTAGATTAATAATGTTGATAAAATCACCATAAGGGAAACCCGTAACAGGGGTACACAAAGAAGAAAAATAATTAGTAATGAGAGCCTTCAATCTCTCCTCCCCTCCACTACCTCCCACCATCCTTCTTTAAATTTTCATGATGTTAACTTGCTCCCATTCACTAGGGAAGGCTTGAAAAAAAATTGTGTTACAATCCCCATATTTCATCCAATCCACATGAGCTCTCTACATGTGCGTTAAGTCATGTTGCTCCTCCAGCCGTTCAAGTTTAAAACGAAGAACTTTCTCCTGTTGGACTGTTGCTTGGGATAAATGTCGTTTCATGCATGCTTCAACTTCATCCTTAGTCCTTTTAATTCTCTTTGCCAAGTCACCCTAGATATTCCGGCTCCAGTCATTCAAATCCATCGTTATAGGTTTCAGACACTCCTGTACCTTAGTATTGCCCCTACCCCGAGCTAGTCCCCAAGCGTTTTCCACCCTCACATCACATACCTCTTCCTTCAACCACCTGTCTTCATACGTCTTAATCTAGTCGAACCTCCTTTGCTGCCGCATCAGTCTACCACCTCCATGTCCAAATATGACCGGTCTATGATCTGACTTTTGGGGATCACCATTCACCACCTTGAAACCTGGAAAGAGAGCACACCAAGTAGTAGCAACATCTCTATGAAGACGCTCATGGATATAACCATCCACATGATAATAATTATTTCTCCAAGTATAGGTATCACCCTCGAAACCGAGGTCTTTAAGATCACAAAAAGATAACACGTCACAGAAGTTCTGCATTCAAGCTTGACTACGTGGAACACCACCTTGTGAACATAATATCATTGAAATCACCAATGCACACCCACAGAAGCTTCTCTTGATTATGAAGAGTATGAAGGAGACACCAAGTTTCAGATTTCACCTTAGGGCCACCTTACATCCCTGTAAGCCTCCATTCGAATCCATCAACTTTGGTCACCGTCATATCTATATGCATCCCGCCTTTCGAACAAAGACTTAAGTTTATACCTCTTCTCCAAAACATAGCAACACCACCACCCTTTCCGTCGCAGTCTCGCCACCCTACTAATCAAACCAAGCTTTATTCTAAATTTGTCTAGCCTCTACTCGGTGAGTTTAGTCTCTGACAAGAAAAGAATATCAGGGACCTCCCTCTTCTTGAGATTTTAGAGAATTTTTTTATAGAAAATTATTCTGAAGCTCTAGAAGATCATGAACTGCCGGCCCATTCCCATAACCCGGCAGTTCCAAACCACTATCCGCATTGCTTCATGCAGGGCTTCTCCCTCAGCCCCGTGATATTTGCTACCAAGTTTTGCACCACGTCTTCCTGACCATCCTTTCTCAACAACTTCTGATCGAAGTCGCACTCAAGTTCCCCTTCATCCTCACGATGGCGTCCTTGTAACTTTTTATACGTCCCAGTACCACCTTTGTAGCCACTTCCCGCCACCCCGGATGTTGAAACACCTAATAGAAACTTGATCACACCGTCAGATTTGATTATAACTAAATCAGGCTTGTCTACCATCATTGGTTGCATGGCCTCGACTCCGTACCCATAGCGACGCCAACCTCACTCCCAACGTTTGGTGGCACACTCACATGCATGGCCTCGGTGTCTGTGCACGACACAGTAGACAATAGCACCCCGCCAACTTGCTGCATGGTCTCGAACCCTGATCCAGATACTCTCGCCATAACCTTGTCTCCTAATACTCCTTTTCTTCGATACTGCTCCTCAGCTTCAGTACATTCTCGGCGTAAGACCTATGCTCTTTTTGTTGGATTGTGAGATGCTTGGGTGTGACACTAGCAACTTTTCCTTCCTCTTTTTCAGTACCACCACTTCCTGCTATTCCTTTGTCTTTTCACCACGACGGCTCATCACTGCCTGTAGGCCCGGTCCTGACATTTCAGGGTCCTGGGGCGACACTACAACACGGGTCCTTTAATATACCACTAACAAAGTCTATATACAATTTTATAATTAAACAATTAAATGCGATAATCATATCAAGTATTTTATAAATATTATTTGAAAATAATCTAACTTTCTTAAATGCAAATTCGTTAATACTGTTGTTATCCGCGCAAAGAGAATAAGAGACATACTTTATGTAAATTTTGACGGTCACGATGACCAGTACGCACGGTGTGGTCTCCTCTTTCTGACTCAGCCTCTTAAGTCGACTGATACGTCTCTAATGTATCTATAATTTTTTTGTTCCATGCTGTTATATTATCAATCTTGAATGTTTTATAATTATTTTATAGTCATTTTATATCATTTTTTGGTACTAACCTGTTGACATAGTGCCAAGTACCAGTTCCTGTTTTTTACGTGTTTTTTACATCGCAGAAAATCAATATCAGACGGAGTCCAAATGCCATGAAACTTTACGGAGATTTTTTATGGACGAGAAGGACATGTTGGACCCTGGTTGCACCTGGGGGAGTCCCGAGGAGGGGACAACCCACTAGGGCGCGCCAGGAGGCCCAGGCGCATCCTGGTGGGTTGTGCCCACCTCGGGTGCCCCCCAAACCGCCTCTCTGCTCTATAAATACCCCAATATTTCCAGAACCCTAGGGAAGTCAACGAAATATTTATCAAACCGCAGCAGAGTCCAGAACAACCGGATCCAATGTAGACACCATCTCAGATGGGGTTCACCACCTCCATTGGTGCCTCTCCGATGATGCGTGAGTAGTTCTTTGTAGATCTTTGGGTCCGTAGTTAGTAGCTAGATGGCTTCATCTCTCTCTCTCTCTCTCTTGATTCTCAATACAATTGTCTCTTGGAGATCCATATGATGTAACTCTTTTTGCGGTGTGTTTGTTGGGATCCGATGAACTTCGAGTTTATGATCAGATATATCTTCTTATATCCATGAAAGTATTTGAGTTTCTTTGGTTTGTTTTATGCATGATTGATTATAGCCTCGTATTTCTTCTCCGGTATTTGGGTTTTGTTTGACCAACTTGATCTATTTATCTTACAATGACAAGAGGTGCTTTGTAGTTGGTTCGGTCTTACGGTGCTTGATCCCAGTGACAAAAGGGGAACCGGCACACGTGTATTGTTACTACTAAGGATAAAACGATGGGGGTCTATCTCTACATAGATAGATCTTGTCTGCATCATGTCATTGTTCTTATTGCATTACTCCGTTTCTCCATGAACTTAATACACTAGATGCATGCTGGATAGCGGTCCATGTGTGGAGTAATAGTAGTAGATGCAGGTAGGAGTCGGTCTACTAATGTTGGACGTGATGCCTATATAATGATCATTGCCTGGATATCGTCATAATTATTTGAATTTCTATCAATCGCCCAACAGTAATTTTTTCACCCACCGCTTTGCTATTTTTCTCGAGAGAAGCCACTAGTGAAACCTACGGCCCCCTGGTCTCTTTCTCATTATTTGCCTCCGCGATCTATTTTATTTGCCTTTTATTTTCAGATCTATTAAACCAAAAATCCAAAAAATACCTTGCTGCAATTTATTTTTTTAGGAGTTCAATCTATCAATATTTACAACTCTCTCACGTTCGTTTGCCTATCTTGAGGCGCCGTACCCCGAAAGGGATTGACAACCCCTTTAACACGTCGGGTTGCGATGATTTGTTATCTGTGTGCAGAGGTTGTTTACGTTGTGTTGCTTGGTTCTCCTACTGGTTCGATAACCTTGGTTTCATATATGAGGGACATACCTACCACCGCTGTGCTGCATCATCCCTTCCTCTTTGGGGAAATACTGACGTAGCTTCAAGCAACATCAAAAGGAATTTCTGGTGTCGTTGCCGGGGAGGATCTTCAACATATACTAGGTTCCTAATCCCAAATCTCATCTCGTCACAATTTACACTATTTGTCATTTGCCTCTTGTTTTCCTCTCTCCCACTTCACAAAAATTTGCCATTTTATTTGCCTCTTTTTTTTCATTCGCCGTTTTCTTGTCAGGTCTGTTTTTTAGTGCAATCTTGTTGTGTAGTCATCATGACTCAAGAGAACACCAAGTTATGTGATTTCTCAAATACCAACAACAATGATTTTGTCGGCACTCCGCTTGCTCCTCCCGCCACTAGTGCGGAGACTTGTGATATTAATAATGCTTTGCTCAATCTTGTTATGAAAGACCAATTTTCCGGTACTCCTAATGAGGATGTCGCATCCCATCTTAATACCTTTGTGGAATTATGTGATATGCAAAAGAAAAACCATGTGGACAATGATGTGGTCAAGATGAAATTATTTTCGTTTTCCTTGCGTGATTCTGCAAAATTTTGGTTCTCTTCTTTGCCTTGCAATAGTATCGATTCTTGGAATAAGTGCAAAGATGCTTTTATCACCAAGTATTTTCCTCCCACAAAAAGTATTTCCCTTAGAACCCAGATCATGAATTTCAAGCAACTTGAACATGAGCATGTTGCACAATCTTGGGAAAGGATGAAAATGATGCTAAGGAATTGCCCAACTCATGGGTTAAATCTTTGGATGATCATACAAAATTTTTATGTGGAGTTGAATTTTGTTTCTCGTAATCTTTTAGATTCCGCCACGGGTGGTAGTTTTATGGAAATTACTTTGGGTGAAGCCACCATATTTCTTAATAATATTATGGCAAATTATTCGCAATGGCATGCCGAAAGAGCTCCTACTAGTAAAAAAGTTAACTCGGTTGAAGAAATTTCTTCTTCGAGTGAAAAAGTTGATGCTCTTGTGAAATTGGTTGCTAGTAGAAGTGCTCCTATTTATCTTAATGGTATGCCTTTGTCTACTTTGATTGAGCAAAATAGTGTTGCCATAGATGTGAATTTTATCTCTCGAAATAATTTCAACAACAATGCTTATAGAGGTAAGTTTAATCCTAGGCCTTTTCAGTAATTCCTCTGATAATTATGGCAATTCCTATGGAAATCAATCTTATAATAATAATAATAGGAACACCTCTGATCTTGAGAATAATATTAAGGAATTTATCAACACTCAAAAGGCTTTCAACACTTCCATAGAAGAAAAGCTAAGTAAGATTGATGATTTGTCTAGAAGTGTTGATAGAATTGCTCATGATGTGGAAAATCTCAAGATGAAAATTTTTGTGCCTAAAGTAGATATATCAATTAAAGCTCTTTATGTTTCTATGGATGAAAGAAAGAAAGAAAAGAATCGCTATGCTTAGAGCTAAAATAGATTTTTTATAAAAAAAGCTTTTTCTAGTGATTTCTTTCGCAAAAGTGATGAAGATCGTAAAATGATTGGTGTTTCTTCTATTGATTCCTTGTTTAGTAATGTTAATATTGATGAAAAATGGACTGGAGAAGAGTCAACTTTAGGTAGAAGGCATCCAAATATTTCGGAGGGTGAAAATCTTGTTGAGAAAATTGATGAAAGTGGGTTTCGAGAGGTCAAAACTATAGCTAGTGATGTGCCCACTCTTTTGGACTACAAAGACTTTAATTATGATAGTTTCTCTTCTATTGATTGTATTTCTTTGTTGCAATCCATGATAAATTCACCCCATGCTAATGAACAAAATAAAGCTTTACTAAACATATTGTTGATGCTATGATGAAAGCTTTTGAAGAAAAATTGGAATTAGAAGTTTCAATTCCTAGAAAATTGCATGATGAATGGGAACCTACTATCAAAGTCAAGATTAAAAATAATGAGTGTTTTGCTTTGTGTGACTTGGGTGCTAGTGTTTCTACAATTCCGAAATCTTTATGTGATGAGCTTGGTCTTACTAATCTTCAAGAATGTTCTTTGAATTTGCACTTGGCAGATTCAACTATTAAAAAGCATATGGGAAGAATTAATGATGTTATTATTCTTGCAAATAGGAATTATGTGCACATAGATTTTATTGTTCTTGATATTGATTGCAATCCGTCTCGTCCAATTATTTTTGGTAGACCGTTTTTACGCACTACTGGTGTCGTGCTTGATATGAAAGAAGGCAATATTAAGTTCCAATTTCCTTTGAGGAATGGTATGGAACACTTTCCTAGAACTAGAATTAAGCCACCTTATGAAACAATCATGAGGGCATCTTATGGATCTCGAACCAAAGATAACAAAACTTTGATCCTTGCCTTATGTGTAGCTAAGGGCGTAAAACTATAGCGCTTGTTGGGAGACAACCCAAAAAATACATTTTGTTTTTTCTTTTTGCTTCCTGTTTTTGTGTGTTAACACAATTATATTACTGTTATGATTGTGTTTTTTATGTTTTAATTAGTGTTTGTGCCAAGTAAAGCCTTTAGGATCTTTTTGGGTAATAGTTGTTTGATCTTGCTGAAAAAACAGAAACTTTTACGCTCACGAAATTGATTTTCATTTTTTACCAAAGAGCGATAAAATACCCATTCTACTTGCAGTAGATCAATATACAAATTTCTCAGGCCGTCCTAATTTTTCAGAATTTTTGGAGTTATAGAAGTATTCGAAATAGTCAGATTGCTACAAACTATTCTGTTTTGACAAACTCTGTTTTCTTCGTGTTGTGTGCTTATTTTGATGACTCTATGGTTTTCTTTAATGAGTTTTTGCCATAGAAAAGTTGGAATACAGTAGATATAATAGAAGAGCAAAATATGAATTCGTTTTATACAACACTTATAGTAGTGGTTTATTATTCTTATACTAACGGATCTCACGAAGGTTTTGTTGAGTTTTGTGTGATTGAAGTTTTCAAGTTTTGCGTTATCTTACGATGGATGAAGGAAGGATGGAAGAGCCTAAGCTTGGGGATGTCCCGGCATCCCAAGCTATTATCCAAAAATGAGCAACCAACTAAGCTTGTGGATGCCCCCGAGTGGCATCCCCGCTTTCTTTTCTTAGAGTTATATTTATGGTGGCATTTGGCCTTTTGAATTCTAGCCTTTGGCCTCCCCTGTACATGTATATATGTTGGCGTTTGCCTCCTGATAATACTAATTTGCATATTTCCTAACATGGTATTAGAGCTTAGGTCAAAAAAATTCGCACTTGCAACTCGTGCCTGATCCCTCCATCGCGTCTCCGTCGTCTTCTTGCTCGGCGTGGCCGCTCCCTCATCTCTGCTACTACCGTTTTCCTTGTACTTGATCGCTGCTGTCTCCACTCCAGAGCGTGGCAGAAGACCGCCACTCCCCTGCGTCTTGCATCATCCGGCATCTCCAACTGGTTCATCCCGCTCAAGCCGCCGACGGGTGCCCCTCCGGCCGCCGCCCGCAGCCCATCGGGTGCTACTTCTCCGGCTGCGGGCCGCAGCCCATCTGGTGCTGCTTCTCCAACCGCTACCCGGCGCTCCTTGGGCCACCGACCGGCGGCCCGGCGGCCGCCGCCCGCAGCCCATCGGGCGCTGCTCCAAGGGCCACCGTCCAGTGCTCCTCGGGCCACTGACCGGTGCCCCTCCGGCCGCCGCCTTGGTGCTCCTCCAGCCCCGTCTGCCAGACACCGCCGGCCCCTTCCGCCCATCGCCGCCAGCCGCCCGTCCGGCCCTCCGCGCTGCATGCTTCCACGTGGTCGTGTGTGAGACTGTCATTGTTTCAGTTCCCCGTTAAGATCGATCCCTGGGATTCCGCGGGCGCATGTTGACTTGGGCTGCTGGTGGGCCGCCGTGATTGGTCTGCCTCGCTACGTACCAATTCTTTCGGCTCTTGGCTTTTCTCCTTGGCCCTTGCCGGATTAGAGTTGGCCCGTCCCTTTTCCAAAAAAATAAAATTAAAAAGGGTACTATGTCGTTGTCTTCAGGCGCTGGTTGACTATCCAACGTCAGCTCACACATGCACCTTCCATCTTTACTTGGTGCTCCTCCTTAGGCCTTGCAGTCTGTTACTTCGATATTTTTGGATGGTAATGGCCGCTTTGTGTCGACTCCTCTCGACGCTTCCGTGGGCGGTGGTGGTCTCTCTTTGTCGACTCCCTTTGTGGCTTTTACACGTCATGGTGGCTGCTCTTCGTTGACTCTTGCACCTCCCGTGTGCAGTGGTGATCGCTCTACATCGACTTCTCTAATGGTTCCCGCACGCGGCGGTGGTCACTCGACGTTGACTCCTCTCGCGCCCCCCGTGCGTGGCGGTGGTCGCTTGACGCCGACTCCTCTTGAGGCTTCTCCGCGCGGCAGTGGTTTCTCTACGTCGACTCCTCTCGCGACCTCCGCGCGTCACGGTGGTCGCTCTACGTTGATACGTCTCCAATGTATCTATAATTTTTGAATGCTTCATGCTATTATCTACTGTTTTGGACATTATTGGGATTTATTATACACTTCTATATTATTTTTGGGACTAACCTATTAATCGGAGGCCCAGCCCAAAATTGCTGGTTTTTTGCCTATTTTAGGGTTTCGAAGAAAAGGAATATCAAATGGAGTCCAAACGGAATGAAACCTTCGGGAACGTCATTTTTGGAACGAACAAGATCTAGGAGACTTGGACCCTACGTCAAGCAACCAACAGGGAGGCCGCGAGGTAGGGGGCGCGCCTACCCCCCCCCCCCCAGGTGCGCCCTCCACCCTCGTGGGCCCCCTGTTGCTCCACCGACATACTTCTTCCTCCTATATGTACCTACGTACCCCCAAACGATCAGATACGGAACCAAAACCCTAATTCCACCACCGTAACTTTCTGTATCCACGAGATCCCATCTTGGGGCCTGTTCCGGAGCTCCGCCGGAGGGGGCGTCGATCACGAAGGGCTTCTACATAAACACCATAGCCCTTCCGATGAAGTGTGAGTAGTTTACCTCAGACCTTCGGGTCCATAGTTATTATCTAGATGGCTTCTTCTCTCTTTTTGGATCTCAATACAAAGTTCTCCCCCTCTCTTGTGGAGATCTATTCGATGTACTCTTCTTTTGCGGTGTGTTTGTTGAGACCGATGAATTGTGGGTTTATGATCAAGTTTATCTATGAACAATATTTGAATCTTTCTGAATTTTTTTATGTATGATTGGTTATCTTTGCAAGTCTCTTCGAATTATCAGTTTGGTTTGGCCTACTAGATTGATCTTTCTTGCAATGGGAGAAGTGCTTAGCTTTGGGTTCAATCTTGCGGTGTCCTTTCCCAGTGAAAGTAGGGGCAGCAAGGCACGTATTGTATTGTTGCCATCGAGGATAACAAGATGGGGTTTTTATCATATTGCATGAATTTTTCCCTCTACATCATGTCATCTTGCTTAAGGCGTTACTCTGTTCTTATGAACTTAATACTCTAGATGCATGATGGATAGCGGTCGATGTGTGGAGTAATAGTAGTAGATGTAGGCAGGAGTCGGTCTACTTGTCTTGGACGTGATGCCTATATACATGATCATACCTAGATATTCTCATAACTATGCTCAATTCTGTCAATTGCTCAACAGTAATTTGTTCACCCACCGTAAAATACTTATGCTCTTGAGAGAAGCCACTAGTGAAACCTATGGCCCCCGGGTCTATCTTCATCATATTAATCTTCCAACACTTAGTTATTTTCATTGCCTTTTATTTTACTTTGCATATTTATCATAAAAATACCAAAAATATTATCTTATCATATCTATCAGATCTCACTCTCGTAAGTGACCGTGTAGGGATTGACAACCCCTTATCGCGTTGGTTGCAAGGATTTATTTGTTTTGTGCAGGTGCGAGGGACACATGCGTAGCCTCCTACTGGATTGATACCTTGGTTCTCAAAAACTGAGGGAAATACTTACGCTACTTTGTTGCATCACCCTTTCCTCTTCAAGGGAAAACCAACACAGTGCTCAAGAGGTAGAAAGTAGGATTTTGGCGCCGTTGCCGGGGAGGTCTACGCAAAAGTCAACATACCAAGTACCCATCACAAACCCTAATATCCCGCATTACATTATTTGCCATTTGCCTCTCGTTTTCCTCTCCCCCACTTCACCCTTGCCGTTTTATTCGCCCTCTCTCTCTATTCTCCCTCTCTTTCTCTATTTGCCTTTTTTTGCCTTTTGCACTTTCTGCCGTTATGTCTGAAATTGGGGAAATTATTGTCGACCTGGACAATAATAATATCATGAAAAATTCTGATGCTCCTACGTAAGAACCCCATGTCTTACATACAAAATATCCGTATTGGTAGTGGTAATATTATTGGAAAAGGAGTTATCCAAGATTTCTTTACTTGTGTCGGTGCTTTACCTTCTATGGGTAGTTCTATCCTTCATAGGACTAGTAGTCTTGCGGACGCTATTTCCATGCTTGTACTTGAACTTGAAAGACAATTCATGCACATGCACCCTTGAATACAAAGGATTTTCCTAGAATTTTCTAATATTGAGCATTCTTCTGTTAAGTGTGCCGCTACTATCTTTTTGGCTCATGAGTTCAGATTCATAATAAAAGAGGCCAAAGAAATCTTTGCGCATTATAGGGTGGACGCTTGCCGTCCTCCCATAGAGGCTATCCTCTTTGATCAAGAAGAAATAATGCGCTTTCAATCTCTAGACTATGTTGCTTTCAATGAAAATCTTAGAAAAAGGGTTCCTACCAATGTTTTAGTTGATAGAATTTTTGAACATAATGATTATTTGGCCATTCGAAATAATGAACTAGGATATTCTCTTAAGTATAGGCTCACAAAGTTCTATCAAAAGAATGCTTACAATGATGAATTGGTGGTGCAATACAAAGGGCCAAAGGAGGAACCTATACCTCCCAAAGTTGATCTTGGGGACTTTTGTCCCATTAAATTTAGCCCTTTTGATTACTTTTGCTTGCCTCAAAGAAAACTTGCTGCCGAACATAGAGAATATGAAATGAGTTTTAATGATCTATCTTACTATTATGGCAATACCTAGATCTATCCTTGCTTTTATGCCTAGCTAGGGGCGTTAAACGATAGCTTTGTTGGGAGGCAACCCAACTTTATTTTTATTCCTTGCTTTTTTCTCCTGTTTAGTAATAAATAATTTATCTAGCCTCTATTTTGGTTTTGTTTTTTGTGTTTAATTAGTGTTTAGTGTTTGTGCCAAGTAGAACCGTTGGGAAGACTTGGGGAAAGTTTTGTTAATCTTGCTGTAAAAAACAGAAACTTTAGCACTCACGAGAACTGCTGCCATTTTTATTTTAAAAGTTATATTTAGTTAATTCTTTTTGCATATGATTAATAGATAACTTCCTCATGTCAGGCAATTTATTTTAGAATTTTTGGGGTTCCAGATCTTGCTCAAGATACAGATTACTACAGACTGTTCTGTTTTTGATAGATTCTGTTTTTCGTGTGTTGTTTGCTTATTTTGATGAATCTATGGCTAGTAAAATAGTTTAAAAACCATACAGAAGTTGTAATACACTAGGTTTAACACCAATATAAATAAATAATGAGTTCATTACAGTACCTTGAAGTGGTCTTTTTTTTTCTTTCGCTAACGGAGCTCACGAGATTTTCTACTTTAAGTTTTGTGTTGTGAAGTTTTCAAGTTTTGGGTAAAGATTTGATGGATTATGGAACAAGGAGTGGCAAGAGCCTAAGATTAGGGATGCCCATGGCACCCCCAAGATAATCTAAGGACACCTAAAATCCAAAGCTTGGGGATGCCCCGGAAGGCATCCCCTCTTTCGTCTACTTCTATCGGTAACTTTACTTGGAGCTATATTTTTATTTACCACATGATATATGTGTTTTGCTTGGAGCGTCTTGTATGATTTGAGTCTTTGCTTTTTAGTTTACCAAAATCATCTTTTCTGTACACACCTTCTGAGAGAGACACACATGATTCGCAAATTATTAGAATACTCTATGTGCTTCACTTATATCTTTTGAGTTATATAGTTTTGCTCTAGTACTTCACTTATATCTTTTAGAGCACGGTGGTGGATTTGTTTTATAGAAACTATTGATCTCTCATGCTTCACTTATATTATTTTGAGAGTCTTAAATAGCATGGTAATTTGCTTAAATAATCCTAATATGCTAGGTATTCAAGATTAGTAAAAACTTTCTTATGAGTGTTTTGAATACTAAGAGAAGTTTGATACTTCATGATTGTTTTGAGATATGGAGGTAGTGATATTGAAGTTTTGCTAGTTGAGTAGTTGTGAAATTGAGAAATACTTGTGTTGAAGTTTGCAAGTCCCGTAGCATGCACGTATGGTAAACGTTATGTAACAAATTGAAACATGAGGTGTTCTTTGATTGTCTTCCTTATGAGTGGCGGTCGAGGACGAGCGATGGTCTTTTCCTACCAATCTATCCCCCTAGGAGCATGCACGTAGTGCTTGGTTTTTGATGACTTGTAGATTTTTGCAATAAGTATGTGAGTTCTTTATGACTAATGTTGAGTCCATGAATTATACGCACTCTCACCCTTCCATCATTGCTAGCCTCTTCGGTACCGTGCATTGCCCTTTCTCACATTGAGAGTTGGTGCAAACTTCACCGGTGCATCCAAACCCCGTGATATGATACGCTCTTCCACACATAAACCTCCTTATATCTTCCTCAAAACAGCCACCATACCTACCTATTATGGCATTTCCATAGCCATTCCGAGATATATTGCCATGCAACTTTCCACCATCCTGTTTATCATGACACGTTCATCATTGTCATATTGCTTTGCATGATCATGTAGTTTACATCGTATTTGTGGCGAAGCCACCATTCATAATTCTCATACATGTCACACTTGACTCATTGCATATCCCAGTACACCGCCGGAGGCATTCATATAGAGTCATACCTTATTCTAGTATCGAGTTGTAATCATTGAGTTGTAAATAAATAGAAGTGTGATGGTCATCATTTAATATAGCATTGTCCCAAAAAAAGAGAAAGGCCAAAAAAAGAAGGCCCAAAAAAAGGAGAAATAAAAAGGGACAATGCTACTATCCTTTTTCCACACCTGTGCTTCAAAGTAGCACCATGATATTCATGATAGAGAGTCTCTTGTTTTGTCACTTTCATATACTAGTGGGAATTTTTCATTATAAAACTTGGCTTGTATATTCCAACAATGGGCCTCCTCAAGTGCCCTAGGTCTTCGTGAGCAAGCAAGTTGGATGCACACCCACTAGTTTCTTTTGTTAAGCTTTCATACATTTATAGCTCTAGTGCATCCATTGCATGGCAATCCCTACTCCTTGCATTAACATCAATCGACGAGCATCTCCATAGCTCATTGATTAGCCTCGTTGATGTGAGACTTTCTCCTTTTTTGTCTTGTCCACATAACCACCATCATTATACTCTATTCCACCCATAGTGCTATATCCACGGCTCACGCTCATGTATTGCGTGAAGGTTTATAAAGTTTGAGATTACTAAAGTATGAAACAATTGCTTGGCTTGTCATCAGGGTTGTGCATGATGAGAGCATTCTTGTGTGACGAAAATGGAGCATGACTAAACTATATGATTTTGTAGGGATGAACTTTCTTTGGCCATGTTATTTTGAGAAGACATAATTGCTTAGTTAGTATGCTTGAAGTATTATTATTTCTATGTCAACATTAGACTTTTATCTTGAATCTTTCGGATCTGAATATTCATGCCACAATTAAGAAGAATTACATTTAAATTATGCCTAGTAGCATTCCACATCAAAAATTCTGTTTTTATCATTTACCTACTCCAGGACGAGCAGAAATTAAGCTTGGGGATGCTTGATACGTCTCCAACGTATCTATAATTTTGGATTGCTCCATGCTATATTATCTACTGTTTTGGACATTATTGGGCTTTATTATACGCTTTTATATTATTTTTGGGACTAACCTATTAACCGGAGGCCCAGCCCAGAATTGATGTTTTTTTTGCCTATTTTAGGGTTTCGAAGAAAAGGAATATCAAACGGAATGAAACCTTTGGGAACGTGATTTCTGGAACGAACAAGATCTAGGAGACTTGGACCCTACGTCAAGCAACCAACAGGGAGGCCACGAGGTAGGGGGCGCGCCTACCCCCCCAGGCGCGCCCTCCACCCTTGTGGGCCCCCTGTTGCTCCACCGACGTACTTCTTCCTCCTATATATACCCACGTACCCCCAAACGATCAGATACGGAGCCAAAACCCTAATTCCACCGCCGTAGCTTTCTATATCCACGAGATCCCATCTTGGGGCCTGTTCCGGAGCTCTGCTGGAGGAGGCATCGATCACGGAAGGCTTCTACATCAACACCATAGCCTTTCCGATGAAGTGTGAGTAGTTTACCTCAGACCTTCGGGTCCATAGTTATTAGCTAGATGACTTCTTCTCTCTTTTTGGATCTCAATACAAAGTTCTCCCCCTCTCTTGTGGAGATCTATTCGATGTAATCTTCTTTTTGCGGTGTGTTTGTTGAGACCGGTGAATTGTGGGTTTATGATCAAGTTTATCTATGAACAATATTTGAATCTTCTCTGAATTCTTTTATGTATGATTGGTTATCTTTGCAAGTCTCTTCGAATTATCAGTTTGGTTTGGCCTACTAGATTGATCTTTCTTGCAATGGGAGAAGTGCTTAGCTTTGGGTTCAATCTTGCGGTGTCCTTTCCCAATGACAGTAGGGGCAGGAAGGCACGTATTGTATTGTTGCCATCGAGGATAACAAGATGGTTTTTTTATCATATTACATGAATTTATCCCTCTACATCATGTCATCTTGCTTAAGGCGTTACTCTGTTCTTATGAACTTAATACTCTAGACGCATGCTGGATAGCGGTCGATGAGTGGAGTAATAGTAGTAGATGCAGGCAGGAGTCGGTCTACTTGTCTTAGACGTGATGCCTATATACATGATCATACCTAGATATTCTCATAACTATGCTCAATTCTGTCAATTGCTCAACAGTAATTTGTTCACCCACCGTAAAATACTTATGCTCTTGAGAGAATCCACTAGTGAAACCTATGGCCCCGGGGTCTATCTTCATCATATTAATCTTCCAACACTTAGTTATTTTCATTGCCCTTTATTTTACTTTGCATCTTTATCATAAAAATACCAAAATATTATCTTATCATATCTATCAGATCTCACTCCCTTAAGTGACCGTGTAGGGATTGACAACCCCTTATCACGTTGGTTGCGAGGATTTATTTGTTTTGTGCAGGTGCGAGGGACTCGCGCGTAGCCTCCTACTGGATTGATACCTTGGTTCTCAAAAATTGAGGGAAATACTTACGCTACTTTGTTGCATCACCCTTTCCTCTTCAAGGAAAAACCAAGGCAGTGCTCAAGAGGTAGCATACGTCGACTCCTCTCGTGGCCTTCGCACGTCGCGGTGGTCGCTCTATGTTGATTCCTCTCACGGCTTCCGCGCACCGCGGTGGTCGCAATATGCCGACTCCTCTCGCAGCTTCTGTGGCGGCGGTGGTCGCTCTACATCGACTCGCTACTCTCAGTCGACTCTACAAGTGGTTGTTGTTCCTACCTCAACCTCTTGTTGTGTCCCTGTCTCCGCGCGAAATTGTGCAGCTCCAAAGTCTGCTTGCTGCTTCAGAGTCTTCACCGAATGGTTCTGCAGGTTCTGTGACTGACTCTTCTGGCATTGAGAAACCACCTTTTACTCATTCAGGTACATCCCCATGGATTCTTGATACTGGAGCATCTTTTCATATGAATTATGATTATTCTACTTTGACCACCGTTCGACCCGTTGAGTCTTCTATTCGTGTTCTTACAGCTGATGGTACTCCCCTCCCTGTAGCTAGTCAAGGCACTCTTAACACTTCTTCATTTCATGTTCCTTCTATCGCTCATGTTCCTCGACTTACTATGCAGCTCATATCTGGTGGTCAAATTGTTGACTCTATTTGTAGGGATTCTCGACTTTGATTCCTGTTCTGTTCAGGATCGTCGCACGGGCGCTTTGCTTGGTGCTGGCCCTTGACGCTCTAATGGTCTCTGGGAGCTTGACTGGCTTCGTCTTCCCTGCGCTGCCACCGCCACCAGTCTCACAGCCCTTGTTGCTGCATCTACTAGCTCTTTTCAGGAGTGGCATCATCGTCTTGGCCAGTTATGTGGTTCTCGTCTCTCGTCTTTGGTTCATCGCGGTGTTCTGGGGTCTGTCTCCGGTAACGCTTCGTTGGATTATCTGGGTTGTAGGCTTGGTAAGAAGATTCAGCTACCTTAACCTCATAGTGAGTCAGTGTCCGAACGCCCTTTTGATCTCGTTCACTCTGATGTTTGTGGTCCGGCTCCCTTCGCTTCGAAAGGGGGTCATCGCTACTATATTATCTTTATAGATGATTTTTCTTGGTACACTAGGATCTACTTCATGTCTTCTCATAGTGAGGTCTTATCTATATACAAAAAAATTGCTGCCATGGTTCATACCCAGTTTTCTACTCCTATTCGTGTTTTTCACGCAAATTCGGGTGGTGAGTATATCTCCCATGCGCTGTGAGGATTCCTTGCTGAGCAGGGTACTCTTGCTCAGTTCTCTTGTCCTGGTGCTCATGCTCAGAATGGTGTGGCCGAGCGCAAGCATCTTCATCTTCTTGAGATGACACATGCGATGATGATCGCTGCCTCTCGCCTGCCTCACTTCTGGGCTGAGGCTATTACCACTTCCACCTATCTCATCAACCTTCAGCCATATGCTGCTCTACAAGGTGGTATTCCTCTTGAGCATCTTTCTGGTCGTTCTCCTGATTATTCGGCGCTTTGCTTGTTTGGTTGAGTTTGTTATGTTTTGCTTGCCCCTTGTGAACGCACCAAACTGACCACTCAGTATGTTGAGTGTGTCTTTCTCTTATACAGTGATGAGCATAAGGGTTATCGGTGTTGGGATCCCGCCGGCCGCCGGATGCGTATTTCTCGGGATGTCACCTTTGATGAGTCTCGTCCCTACTACCCTTGTCCATCCTCCTTGGCCTTTTCCACAGAGGACATCTCTTTTCTTACCTTTCCGGATATACCTCCCTTTGTGCCCAGTAGTATTCCTACTCCTCGTCCCACTATTGCAGATCCGACTCAGTCCTCTCCTATGGTTTCTTCTCCTCCCTCATCACATGACTCACCACCTTCATCACCGATACATTCCTCTTCTCCACCTTCATCACCGATACCTTCCTCTTCTCCACCTTCATCAGCGATACATTCCCCGTCTCCACCTCCAGTGATTCCACCTCTCCCCTCCTTTCCATTCCATTATACTCGTCATCGACGTGTTGTGGATGAGTTTACTGATGTGCCCTCTACTTCTGATGTGTCGTCTCCCTCCTCTCAGCCGACTTATGGTCTTTGTTCTCGGCCTTGTCCACCCCCTGATCGATATTCTCCTTCTCGCTATGGTCTTTCGACCGTTGTTGAGCCGACTTCTTATCGAGATGCTATTGTTCATCCTGAATGGAAGTTTGCCATGGCAGAGGAGATTGCTTCCCTTGAACGCACCGACACGTGGGATCTGGTTTCTCTTCCTCCCCGTGTTCGCCCCATCACTTGTAAGTGGGTCTATAAGATTAAGACTCGCTCTGATGTTTCTCTTTAGCGTTATAAAGCTCGTCTTGTGGCTCGTGGCAACGATCATCAGTATTTCACTTGAAACTATATTTTTATACGTCACATGATATGTGTTTTGCTTGGAGCATCTTGTATGATATGAGTATTTGCTTGTTTTATTTTGTGTTTTAAGTCATCAATCCTTGCTGGACAAACCTATTTGAGAGAGCCAAAATTATGTCATGACTTGTTAGAATTGCTCTCTATGCTTCACTTAAATTTTTATGAGCAATGGACTTGCTCTAGTGCTTCACTTATATCTTTTTGAGCACGGTCTGCTTTAGTAATTTTCAAGAAATTCTCTCTTGCTTCACTTAAATTAATTTGAGAGAATGAAAAATATTATGCTCATGATCTTCACTTATATTTGTTGGAGCTTGTCAAAAGCAACACGTAAAAATTAGTCCCAAAGTGATAGATATCCAAGAAGGATATAATAAAAACTTTCATGAAGATCATTGGACAAAATAAACTTGATTCTTAGTAATAGTTTTGAGATATGATGATGTGATATGTGAGTTTTGTTGGTGAGTAATTATTCTTTAGTAAGAATATTGGTGTTAAGGTTTGTGATTCCCTATATGCAAGTACGAAAGTCAATAGTCATGCATTGAAATTATATCCTACTTGTGGTGCATTATTCGGTGTTATTTATGCTTAATGCTTGCTTATGAGATTATTCATTTCTTAGTTGGTCGCTTCCCAATCTTTTGCTATCCTTCATTTTGGACTAAGTGTGATCACTACTTGTGCATCCAAAAACCTTTAACCCAATTTAGCCACAAGAGTCCACTATATCTACCTATATGGAGTATTCTTTTGTCGTTCTAAGCAAATTTGCATGTGCCATCTCTAATTTTCAAAATAAACTTCTCTTTTGTGTGTTTGTTTCGCTCACGGAGCGGCGAGGTGTGACTAATATTTTCCATGCTAGATGTGTTATTCTCAAGATGAGTGTTTATTCACTTGTCATTGCACGAGAGTAAGGCAAAGGTATTAGGGATGTCCAGTCCCAAAATGCAAAAAAATTGAATTTACTTTATGTTGTCAAATAATAAATTCCTTGAAAAGTGTTGGTATGGAGGGCAACCGTGGATAAGGCTAGCCATGGAAAGTGAAAGTTATGATGGAAAAAGGAATAAACTTTATTTTCTATTTGAGAACCGCCTATGATATATCTATGCATAGAAAGTATTGGAAACTCAAAGTCATTTTCGTTGGTCGGATGGATACACGTATCAAAACGTTTTTATCTCTATGTTTTTCGCTTTGAGCTCTGACACCTCTACAAATCCCTACTTCCCTCTGTGAAGGGCATTTCTATTACTTTATGCTATTTTTATTTTGAGTATCCATCTTCTCTTATAAAAGCACCAACTAGGAGGCAATATGATCGTACTTAAGTATTGGGTGTAGCTAATATTCGAGTGTGTTTCATGAATGGATCAATGTTTGAGCATGATGGGCTAGGGATAACTTATTCTAGCGTTGATATTTTGAAAGACATGGTTGCTTGTTGATATGCTTGAGTATCTAAATTATCATGTCAAAACTAGACTATTGCTTTGAACAATATAAAAGTCCAATTGTCCATGCTATAAAGGAAGAAATATGATATGACATGATAGGCAGCATTCCACATCAAAATTCTGTTTTTATCACTTACCTACTTGAGGACGAGTAAGAGTTAAGCTTGGGGATGCTGACATGTCTCCAACGTATCTATAATTTTTGATTGTTCCATGCTGTTATATTATCAATCTTGGATGTTTTATAATCATTTTACAGTCATTTTATATCGTTTTTGGTACTAACCTATTGACATAGTGTCAAGTGTTAGTTCTTGTTTTTCCATGTTTTTTACATCACGAAAAATCAATATCAGACGAAGTCCAAATGCCACGAAACTTTATGGAGATTTTTTATGGACGAGAAGGAACATGTTGGGCCCTGGTTGTACCTGGGGGAGTCCTAAGGAGGGGACAACCCACCAGGGCGCACCAGGAGGCCTAGGCGTGCCCTGGTGGGTTGTGCCCACCTCGGGTGCCCCCGGACCGCCTCTTTGCTCTATAAATACCCCAATATTTCCTGAACCCTAGGGGAGTCGACGAAATATTCATCCATCCGCCGCAGAGTCCAGAACCACCAGATCCAATCTAGACACCATCTCGGATGGGGTTCACCATCTCCATTGGTGCCTCTCTGATGATGCGTGAGTAGTTCTTTGTAGACCTCCGGGTCCGTAGTTAGTAGCTAGATGGCTTCATCTCTCTCTCTCTTGATTTTCAATACAATGGTCTCTTGGAAATCCATATGATGTAACTCTTTTGTGGTGTGTTTGTCGGGATCCGATGAACTTCGAGTTTATGATCAAATCTATCTTTTTATCCATGAAAGTATTTGAGTTTCTTTGATCTCTTTTATGTATGATTGCTTACAGCCTCGTATTTCTTCTCCGATATTTGGTTTTGTTTGGCCAACTTGATCTATTTTTCTTGCAATGGGAAAAAGTGATTTGTAGTGGGTTCGATCTTACGGTGCTTGATCCCAATAACAGAAGGGGAACTGACACGTATGTATCGTTGTTACTAAGGATAAAACGATGGGGTCTATCTCCACATAGATAGATCTTGTCTACATCATGTCACCATTCTTATTGCATTACTCCGTTTCTCCATGAACTTAATACACTAGATGCATGCTGAATAGCAATCGATGTGTGGAGTAATAGTAGTAGATGCAGGTAGGAGTCGGTCTACTAATCTTGGATGTGATGCCTATATAATGATCATTGCATGGATATTCTCATAATTATTTGAAGTTCTATCAATTACCCAACAGTAATTTGTTTACCCACCGCTCTGCTATTTTTCTCGAGAGAAGCCACTAGTGAAACCTACGGCCCCCGGGTCTCTTTCTCATATTATTTGCCTTCGCGATCTATTTTATTTGCCTTTTATTTTCAGATCTATTAAACCAAAAATCCGAAAATACCTTACTGCAATTTATTTTATTTGGCGTTCGATCTATCAATATTTGCAACTCTCTCAAGTCCGTTTTCCTATCCTGAGGCGCCGTACCCCGAAAGGGATTGACGACCCCTTTAACACGTCGGGTTGCAAGGATTTGTTATCTGTGTGCAGGGTTGTTTACGTTGTGTTCCTTGGTTCTCCAACTGGTTCGATAACCTTGGTTTCATTTCTGAGGAAAATACGTACCACCGTTGTGCTACATCATCCCTTTCTCTTTAGGGAAATAACGACGTAGCTTCAAGCGACATTATCGACCGTGTGAGGGTGATGATGGGGTGTCAGGAGATCAACTATTAGCCGTACTAGATCAAACATTGGTCGTTGGAGGTCACATATAAAATCAAGCCAAATTATGAATGTCATCTTATAAGCTAAATTAAGCTCATGCTAGTGGAGGATGAACTGAACTTTTGCTACGGTGAAACCGATAGCCAAGAAAATTCTATGACTTAAAATGTATAATCAACCAGATAATAATAACTACAATGGGCCTATACGAACATATTCAGGCCAACGTTAGACATAAGACGTGCCTAACTTAATAAAGTTGTTAGAATACTCGTTCATCAATTTTTAACATGAAAAATCAACTATTAAAATTATGTGAATTGGTATAAATCTTTTTAGGATCTATCGATCGCTAATTCCATCTTCCGGTAAAAAGGATTTGTTCCAACTCAAAAAAGGGAGATTGCTAATTCTGGTGAAGCGGTATTTAGAGTTCGCTGCGTGTCCCACCGTCATTTTTGAATTGGAGCTGACCGTGTGACCCGCATCCATTTTCTAACTAAAAGAAAAAGGGATTGCTAGACTAGTGTGACCGACCACCATGATTTTAGAGCTTTTTTCTGGCGATTTTTTTTCGAGCTGAGCCGGCAGGCTACCACAGGACACACGATATAAACAGCTAAAAGGAAAAAGCCCAAGGCCCAGCCGCTAAAGAAACTTAACGTTTCAGCCTTCTTCTTCCTGGAGACAGATCGAACAGCTTCTGAGCTTTCATGGCGCCTCCAGCAAGCGGTTGCCGATCTGGTAGAAGCGCACACACACCTGACTGATAACAGTGTACTATGCCATGTGCTTCCCCTTGGCCCATTCGAGCTTGCTCTTCCACCCGCCCATCTACCTCTGTCATCACCAGAGTTTCTTTTGCGAACCATGAACGCCCTGAGCGACGGCCCAAACTGTGCTTTCTCTTCCTCTCTTATGTTTAATATTACAGGCCCTATCCTCACGACCAATCAGACCATACACATAACAAAACTCCGGGAGATATTCATACTCAAGGGGACACCATTATTGATCCTGGACAATCTAGACTGGATAGATAAGCATGACCAGCCAGGATATCCGTTTAATGATTACGTACAACGTCCCAAAATCAGGGTATGTAAATTTTTAGGCATATTTTTTGATAAATACTTTCCTATAAGGCACTGTTCCAATCCCATACCAAGCATGAGCTGTTACAACGGTAACATAGACAAGATACAATGATATACCTATTGATAGAAATAAGGAAATTAACAAAAATGCATCACGAAAAATGGCAAGAAACGCGTATATGCCAGCAAATAAAAGAAAACACAACGCTTTCCAGCAAACAACAAAACCAAGAATTCCAGTTGTCTGCTATCTGGATATTACCATACTCCTCACCGCACCCTGGCTAACATTAAAACGCCACGATAGACTACAAGCAAGTCCACAAGAGAACATTCGTAGAGAATATATAAATCATCCAGATCCCATCGAGGCAACTCGCCTCTCGATTTCCCTCTGCAAAAATGGAGTCATGTGGTTCTACCTCGTCCACCTTCCCGGTCGACACCTCCCTCTCGCTGGCTATCCATGTTGACGACGAGAAGCTAGGGCAAAAGACACCGACGGCATCGTCCCACACGCCGTCATCGGCTTCCAAGAGGGTGCAGGAGGTGTCCCTCCCGCCCACGTTCACCTGTAAGTTTTGCCCCCGCTCCTTCGGAACAGCCCGGGCGCTGGATGGGCACCAGAAGGCGCACAGCACGCTCCAACGCACGCGGCGCAACAGCCGGAAGGCGCACATGAGCCGTCGTCCCGCTTGGTACTCGTTCGCCAGTGCCCTGCGCACCGCATGCCTCCACGCTCGGCCCTTCGACGCATGGCACACCCACTACGACCACTCCGTCCCGCTTTCGTTCCCATGGCAAACCGGGACCGGCCCTGGAGGTCTTGCTCCCGCTCAACCATCATCTGCGGTGCTGGGCAATGGATACGGCGGCAATGGAGAAGGGGGTCATCTTGGACGCCAGCAAGGCGCGAGTGAAGTGAATCAGGAGGAGACCACCAACGGGATTGATCTAACCCTGAAGCTCTAGATTAGGGCTTTCAGCTTTGGATTGGTTTTGTCACCTCAAAGAATAAGTTGTTTAGTTATGTTTGATTGTTTGAATTTTCTGTTTGTTGCATCATCTTAAGGTCGAGATTACTTAAGTGCATCTCCTTGTAATTCTGTACTAAATGCAAATTGTGATCAATTGATGTACTTGGACGGTGATATTTCAAAAGCATAATTCAAGCAGGTGGTTATCTGGATGAGTTTTAGCCATGGGCCTTTCCCTAAGATGGAGTGATGTTCTTCCTTCTTGCCTATGTTACTGTAAAAAAAGGAACTCTATTACTGTTCTTGGTTCAAAATTAAAAGTGAATACTGTATGAGTTGCAGAAACAGACAGTATGGAAATAGTGTCTCAAATCGTTTATTTCTCATGTAATTAGTAACAAAGTTGTACAACTATCTACGTAAATGTGATCTAATCTTTTCAACAAAAAATAATTATTTTTCTTAGATTCGTGTAGAGTTTAAATCAAGGTTGAAATTTACAGTTAATCTCTTAAGTTACACAGGTACTAAGGGCTATTATGTATGTGAGGACATATTGGGGGGGCGTTTTCGCTACTGGGAGGACATACTTCTCGTGAATGGTAACACGAAAAAAATAGTAAATGCTTAAAAATTGAATTATTTTGTGGATTTTCGTTTTAGTTTCGCAAGCATGCTTGACAATTTTCATGCGTAACAGGAGAAACGGTGTTTCGTTGGTGAAAAAGACAAATTTGGAATAACATTTGGTGTTCAATTTGTTTTTTTGCACATGCCAAAATGCTTAACCTTTTTGCCTAAAAATTTGCACGTAGCATTTGGATGTGACTAAGAACATATAAACAAAATATCTTGATTTTTTTAGACATTTCAAAAATTATTTTTGGCCAAATTTAATTTCTGATATTAAGCTTCATCTCCTCTAATATTCATAACATAATTCGATCTCTTCACTAGCTAAAAAACTCTCATCCAAGTCATTATCGCAGATAGAGGACAAAAAGTTATTGTTCTTTGAGAAAATAAATATCACCGGTGCAGGCTTGTGATAAGAAAAGCACATTAAACAAATAGCTTTTTAAATAACCGCTAGCAATAGCATCATACATAGCATAAAAATGCCTCATATATACTGTAAAAAGGTGTATCACAGATGCATAAGCTCCCCGTTGAGAAGCCTACACAATATAAAAGACATAACACAAACAACACATATGTCCTTCTTAGGGCCAGTTGTGACTTTACTGGCCCAAGGAAAAACTAGAAGCCCAGGCCCTTGAATACAAACATTAAAAATGTATAACAATTTTTATGAGTGAACATGTAAAAATTCCATAGGGGGTTGGGCATAGGCTATGTATAGATAGTGAATTAGAGGCATACTATACTCGTGGTGGCCCTGCGGGTGCTGAGCGATCTCTCAGTGACTCGGCCCGTTGGCATAGCTACATGCAGGGCCATTATACATACCACCATCAAGTGGAGGATATCTATGCATTCAAAATTGTAGTCAGGCAGCCAAGTGGCCGTCCTTCCTAGGGAAAGCGCCAAGGACGAGTTCAGGGTGTATGTCGTTCTAGATGTAATCTACATTGATCAACCACACCGATCAACCAGGAGGTATTATGAGGTGAGGTGGATGTCTTGCCACGACCGGGTCACCATTCTACTTGCGGATCATTCGATGGGACATGGTCTGGATGGTGCTAGGGGCACCTCCAACATTTTTTACGTGCATACTCCTTCAGACATTATGCTAGTGGCATATCCAATGGACAATCCGACATTTCTTAGAGAGAAATGTTCAAAATTCAAAAATCTAGAGAACAGTTCTATTTCAATTTAACCTGGTAAACCACCTCGTGCTTTAATGACTTACCTAAAATGTTAGCACATGATGCCATAAGTAATATTTTAGTAGTTAGCAATTTAAAAATGTATTTGGGTAGTAAACATGACAACGGAAGGTGAGGTAAGATGCTCCGATATTGAAGGCTGACTAAGCAGGAGTAGCATGTCGGTCAACACATATGAAATCAACTCAAGTGACAATTGCATGCGAGGGCTCGCATGAGAATGAGCATAAAAATTGTCTTGGTTAATCAAGGATGGACATAGGCTGCTACAATTAGTCTTCCCATGGAATAGGCTACTACATGGACATAGGTAGGCTCACTAGTAGTGAGCACAGTTTGCACTTTAGTGGCTAGTTAGGCGCTAGTTAATGGAGACTCGTCAATAGTAAGTAGCAGCTAGTGGCGAGTGGGGAGTGGCGTGTGGATCACTCATGAGTTGGAACTTAACGTCAATGACAAGCATGCAAAATGAATCATCAATGTTAACCATCTCAACAGTGATGCACACTCCCCGGGGGCAATGTGCCTTTACTCATTGTCGTGGTTTATCCAGCTAATGAATACTACATGGTGGTATATCTAGTGGGAACGTAGTCATGCGGTCTAGGGTGAAATTTTTCAGAGACCAACCATGATGGCTCAAGTGATCACAACTTTGACTACAAACTATTTTTGAGCTTAGAATGTGGAGGTGGAACCAGGACAAAAAAAGTGGGAGAGAGAGAGATAGAAGGGGAGTTACAGAGAGTACTATAGAAACCAAGCACAATAAAGTGGCTGAATATTGGAGAAAAGGATGGGAAACAGAGGTCAAAGGGTTGTAAAGAGTGAAGGTGGGAAGTAGTTTGACGAGTGTTTGAAATGTGGTACTTGGAGAAGTATGTAAATAATTTTAGAAGTAAATAAAAAAGTCCTTAGTTGGGTGTTGATGGCCAGACAATCGACAGAGATTAAAAATACGAGTGGTTCATTGCTTAGCCTAGTGTCGACTTAGAAACACTCTACAAAAAGGATACGCAGTCACCCCTCCATTAACCTTGGCAAGCAGTAACATGAGTTATTGCATTTTTTGACAGAATGACTGTAAAGGAGGCTCCTACAGTATAATTGTTGCAACAAACCAAAGTTGCAAGTATCATGCCTCGAACTTTGGTGGGTGTGAAGGCATTAGCCCCTTTCCAGCACTAGGAGATATTGTGTTCATTGAGTACCTAACTATAATTCGAGTGTTTGCTAACCTATGGTCAACAAATGCAAGGATTTTATAAGTCTAAATGTTTGCCAAGTAATTTCTATTCCACTTGGTTTCGGGGGGCCTTTGTCGAGTGCCCAACGTAAAACACATGGAAAGGAGATGGGCACTCAACAAACATATATATGTTCACTCGACTAATTCATCGATTCTAGTTGTGAGCTTGTGTGCGGTGCATAGATGGCAAAGGCAACAAGAAGGGTATGTTATGTTGAACATAGACACTAATTTTTGTGCTAATATGGGAACATGCGCAACAGAGGCGGTTATTATGGATGACCATGCAAGCTTAATATAGAGTAGCGAGTACATTTGGCATTAGTTATGGCATCGCCGCCTTGAAGGTGGAATATCAAGTTCTAGCGGAGGGAGGGGGCTCAGGGTAGGAGAAGACCTGAGGAACTACCATCACTTGTGGGGCCCTAGGTAGAACCTAGGTGCCCCCTATAGATGCCCAGGTCAAGTAGGCGCCTAGGGAAGGTGTTAAGGTAGCCCATGGGCCACCTTGTGGTCCAGGTTTGCCTACTTGGCCCTCCTCTATGTATGTATAAACCTGATACATTATTTTTCTTTTTTCTTAAACTTTTCTTTTATTGACTTGTTGAAATTTTAAAAGGTATTTTAACAAGCAGGAATTATAGTCTACGAAATTAAAGTGACTAAACTAAAGTGAAAATAGTGACTAAAGTTTCATGAGAGTGTCTATCATCTTTATTAATAATAGACTTTTCACAAGTTATTCTAGAAGATTCGTCACTTTTATATTTATGCTTTTCTTTTTATTCAAAGAAGTACTAGGGGTTGTCCAATTAGCCTTTAGTTAATCTTGAACAATCCTAATAATACGGCCTTCGGGATACAAATGATCTTGGATGGAGGCTCAACCCCTAGTGTCTACCCCATAATTTTTATTGCTAGGATGTGCCATTTCGTGTGTAATTCTTTCTGACTCATCATGCTTTGTATGAGCTGAGTTCGAATCACATCAAAATGTTTAGCAATCCCTTCTATATTATTCATATGTCTCTCTAATTTGTAGATATTTTTTCGATCCTATTAAAGTTGGCAGAAGGATTCCTTTTGATTTCCATGTTAAAATAATATTGTTCAACGAGAACATTATTTATTTTCTCATGGCTAGGAAGCTTATCATCTAGGAGATCACCTTCATCAAATTCATAAATAGAATTAGCTTTAATAACAAGACCTAAAAGCTGAGGTGGAAAGTGTCACCCAAGATGCGTAATTTCTCTAATTCATCAGTCGGAATACATTTTTTCTGAAAAAAATTCTCATCTTCTCTCATATCTTCATAATTTAGAGTATATATACATATTTTCTTTGTTATATGGTGTGATAATAGCTCATTTGGATCCCGTCATCATAAATTTTAGCAATTCCATCATGAAGTTCCCTACCTTCTTTCCATGTACTGTCCTTGAAAACATTTCATGCATAGCTAGTTATTTATTGTTGTCTAAGATTCAGGGGTTAGAGCATTGTAGAATATATATATATATATAGTGTTACTATTCATCATCCGGGGTGCATAATAAGTTATTCTTCATCCGAGGTAATCTTACGATCGCTTTCTAAATAAATTATGTTTAGAATATAAATAATTACATGCATATTGATTCAATATGTAAAATTTGGTATAAAAAATAAAAATATAGGTTATAAGACCAGAAAAATCACATTTTATGTATGTTTTACACTGTGTTTTACATTCGTAATTTTACGTAACATAAAATATTTTTTACGGCGAGTACATATTTTTTTACATTCTCTTTTTATGTATGAATAGAGAGGGGGTGAAGAATAACTATTCCTCACCCAGGGTGGCGAATAGCGTGATATATATATATATATATAGTGTTACTATTCATCATCCAGGGTACAGAATAAGTTATTCTTCACCCGAGGTAATCTTACGATCATTTCATAATTAAATTACGTTTCAACTTCAAATAGTTATATTCCTATTGATTCACTACGTAAAATTTGACATAAAAAAATAAAAATATAGGTCATAAGACAAAAAAATTTACAGTTTATGTGTATTTTAGACTATGTTTTTACGTTTGTAATTTTACATAACATAAAATATTTTTTACGGCGATTATATTTTTTCTTACGGTCGCTTTTTGCGTTGGAAATAAGATAAAACTTACAGAACGCAAATTTACGGTGCATTGATGGTAAAATAGAGGGGGGTAAAGAACAAATGTTTTCTACAAGCAGTGGTAGTTACCACCACTTGCATTTTGTATGTTGTATGTAGTATCTAACGAAACCGAGAGTATGTACGTGTAGTATGTAGTATATAACAATGATTAGGTAGTATATATACTAATTTTTAGGTACTATATACCTTGTTTTGAGTATTCTCTTTTTTACGTATAAGTATATACGTATTTCACAAATATAACAAAAACTATGGGTTCATATGCAATTTTTTCATGTAACTTGCTTTGAAATATCTTAAATATATTATATGAACATATTTAAAATAATAAAATTGTATATATAGTACCACATGGTAGTATATGAGATATGTGGGGTAACTACCTCCGGGTGGTAGGATGGATTTTCCATATATATATATATATAGTGTTACTATTCATCATCCGGGGTGCAGAATAAGTATTTTTTCACCCGAGGTAATATTACGATCATTTCATAATTAAATTACGATTAGAATTCAAATAGTTACATTCCTATTGATTCACTACGTAAAATTTGACATAAGAAAATAAAAATATAGGTCATAAGACAAGAAAATTTGTAGTTTATGTGTATTTTAGACTGTGTTTTTACGTTTGTAATTTTACATAACATAAAATATTTTTTACGGTGATTATATATTTTCTTACGGTCTCTTTTTACGTCGGAAATAAGACAAAACTTACAGAACGTAAAATTACGGTGCGTTAATGGTAAAATAGAGGGAGGTGAAGAATAACTATTCCTCAACCAGGGTGACGAATAGCGCGACCCTATAAATAACAGGGCATGATATTTAATACCACGAAGTTGATTAAAACCTAGTAGCTTACAAATTATACCCCAAGTTTGAGGCAAAGCCTCAAGCTTGGTTTGAGAAAAAAAATATGAATGCCTTCGACTACAACATAAAATTTATGCAGTAGCATATATTTTTCCCATAAAACACTGGTACATCGACTCTCTACACAAACGGTTTTTAACCCTTTTCCGCGACGGAGTTTTAAACTGCCGCCTTGCCTGTGTGTGCGATTGGGGGGTCCTTCCCACACAACCCACAAATCATTGATGATAGGCAGCGATGATGCAGACGTGTTGCCAAATGTAATCGTACGTGATGCAGGAACATATCACACACACTACATTCTGGCACACGTGTCGGATTGGTGATCAACCGTGCACGTCTCTCACGAGTCAAACTATTATAGTTACGTAGTTAAACTAAACGGTGTTGCACATTGGACAGTTTGCAAAATAAGACCTAAGGCACACGAGCCATCCTGGAAACTATGGGCGATATGTGCCCCATCTCACACGAGTATTCTATGGCAATCGTCTCTCATGCATGAGACGATCGCACAAGTTTCCTGAACAATTCACAAGTGGTATTGCAGTTTGCATTGGCTATAGTTTCCTATAAGCTCTCGTGTGCGATAATGTGCTATCACAAATGGTTCAGGACTCCCTACGCACACGTAGAAGTGCTGCAAATCATCTGTGATTTGTTGTGTATCACCAACGGTTCCGCTATGAGTGACGTGTGCTTTCTTTTCCAGATCGCACACGTTTCCTGAACAATTTACGAGTGTGATTGTATTTTGCACTGACCACGGTTTCCAAGAAGCTCTTGTGTGCGATAATGTTCTATCACAACGGTTCAGGAGCCCCTACGCACACTTAGAATTGCTACAAGTTGCCTGCAATTTGTTGTGTATCACCGACGATTGCGGTATGAGTGACGTGTACTTTCCGTTAAGGATCGCACACGTTTCTTGAACAATTTACGAGTGGAGTTGTATTTTGCATTGGCCACGGTTTCCTATAAGCTCTCGTGTGTGATAATGTGCTACCACAAATGGTTCAGGAGCCCGTACGCACATGTGCAAGTGCTGCAAATCGTCTGTGATTTGTTGTGTATCATCGACGGTTCCACTATTGGTGACAAGTGCTTTCCGTTCTGAATCGCACACGCTAATAAAGCGTGTGCGCATCAATGGCCATGTTAAAGAAAAAATATCGCATTTGAATCGTGTTGGAAAAAGCTAATTCATCACAATATGCAATCGAACAAATAGTGTCCACATGAATAACATTCCTCAGAATTCGCAACGATGTGCAATGGAACAAATGCTAGCTAAACTCCACTGATTTATCGACATATGCAGTACCTAATCATTGTGTATGTATTACGAAGACCTCATCACATGGAGACAAATGCATCCATGTGTATATGTTTAGCAGCTAACTCTTACTCTTTGTTTCATGAGAAAACATGCCGAAATCTTCATTATCACAGTGGGCTTAATGTAGTGATTCAGGAAAATGTTACTGATAAATCTCCTAACCACTAGCAATTCACCAGCGGAGAGCGATTCAAGGGTCATTGGTTCAAAGCTGAGTTGTAGGATTTTTAAGATCGGAATGTGTCGTACGAGTGGAGTAGAAGATATTAATTAAGATACAGACTTTATGGTACTAGTTCGCGAGCATCGTCACAACAATTAGTAGATTTGCAGATGAAAACCATGTGTTTGAAAACATAGTATCCACAAAGGTTGGCCGATGCTTGTTGCTCAAGACATTGAATTTTTGTACAGAATTAGTCATGTATTTGCCCTGTTAGGAACAACCTAACAAGTGTCAGATGTAAAAAAATTTGGAGAGAAATATAAAGAGGTTTATTTAGAAACTTGAACATTTGACTAGCGTAAGAAAAGGTACTTGCAAACTTTTGGATGCATTTCTTGAAAATAACGGATTTTAGTGTCTTACCGGAGAAATGATCTCGTGCTCTAGAGGTAGTTCCCTCTTCAACTGGTTCCCTGGTTTAGTTTTGCACAATGCCAACACACTACAAATGAAGGTTATTTTTCACGTACTCAATTCTTGAACCAGATATGAATGCAAATTTCAACATCATTGAATTCAATACCTATCCATGAATTCTTGAAGATGCGTCAGATCCTAATGCTTTATTGACTCCCTGAGAGAATCCAGGCAGTAAACTATATTCTTCTTTGGAACAATGACTACCATGATCTAGTGAATGCTACAGATTAAGAAAACCATGAACTTACAAACTATGTCAAAATTTGAAGATGATCAATGTATGCGTGGTTTTTTATGTGACTTACCCTTCATGATATGGCAGAGAAATATTCCACATGGGGCATGGAACCCAAGATACTAGCGACCTTGTTAATGGCCCACTCATGTTCATCCTTATCACGTAATAATGAGCCATTTGCTACTACAGGATCTATGAAATACACTCTCACCCTTTTTCTTCTCTGCGCGATCAATCCCCTGAGAGGAATACAATATAGTTAGCTTCTTTTCATTTACAACCTTGTATGAAGAAGGTGATCAGAGTTTGTGAAGTACTACAAAATCCAGCATCTAACAAGTGTGCCATCAAGCACATTGAATTTGAAGAAGAGATGTAAGTTCTTGAAACCCACACTGATGGAACCCAGATCGTGGCGGAAATGATCTCTGCCATAGTGGACTAGCATAACCTTATGACCTTTTGACATTTGATCCATGCAATATTTATGTAACATGCGGCAGCTAGAACTGCACTCCTCAAAGTATTCGTCAACAAGAAATGGCTGCCATGTATGTAATTGCATGCTTGAAGTATGTTTGATTTATTTTTAGCAAACATCCTGTCGAATTCTTCATTGTTCAGGCTGTCAGAACCAATATTACTCTCTGATTTGAACAACTTGCTAGTAATTTGGTTCTGGGCGATGAGTGCTTTAAGTAAGAGGTTATCGTTCTCATTCGTCCTCGGTCTCAGGGCCCCTTCCTCGGGGGTGCAACCTTTTTGCCCGCTTCCTTCTTGGTACTTGAAGCACTTCTGGTGCAAGGTCTGGATGGTTAAAAGGTATACTGTTGGGCAGACAATGAAGCTACGAGGACTGCTAAGAAAACAGTTTAGCAATGCCAGAGTGATGGGCTAGCAGTGCTGCTGTGACAGACTGCTGGGTTGTAGGAGCAGAGGCCTCGAATTGCGGACCAAGCGTTGAAGCTATGTTGGTTTTCTGCGCAGGTGGTGCCAACTTGTCGGCGTGCTGTGGAGGTTGTGCCAACGCATTGCTTTGCCGAGCAGGCAGTGCCGACGCATCGGTATGTTGATCATGTCATTATGAACCGATGGACTAATGAGCCATCGGTTTCAGAACTTTGGACTGCTTAGCAAGCAATTTCGAAGCATCAGACTGCTTAGCAGTACGTTCCACCAGGTTGGATGTTGAGCATGGAGTGTTGCTGAGTCTCCCGTTGCTGCTTTAGTGGCCGGCATCTAAATCGGTGATGCGTCTTCAGAAGTTGTAGGCCTTGCCACTAGTTGCTCAGGGGCGGACGATGACATGGCATGTATGGCACAAAGTCGGGCGGGCTGTGATGCATCAGCCGTCGGATTACAAGTATTAGGTTCCTCAGGAGAACCACAGGAGAGCTGTTGTGGCAAGGAGAGAGTCACCGGTTGAAGGGCGACATTGGTTGCTCTTGGCGGGTGATGTCTTCCAGAACTACGTCAGTATTTCCCCAAAGAGGAAGGGATGATGCAGCACAACAATGGTAGGTATTTCCCTCAGTGATGAGACCAAGGTTATCGAACCAGTAGGAGAACCACGCAACACTACGTGAACACTACATGAACGACACATGCACACAAATAACAAATAATCGCAACACGACGTGTTTAAGGGGTTGTCAATCCCTTTTGGGTAACATTGCCAGAAATTGGCAAGCGGACGTGAGAAAGTTGTAATAATTTGATAGATAGATCGCCAAATAAAATAAAGTGCAACAAGGTATTTTTGGGTTTTTGGAAATACAGATCTGAAAATTAAAGCAAATAAAAATAGATCGCAAAGGCAAACATATTAAAGAAGAGACCTGGGGGCCGTAGATTTCACTAGTGGCTTCTCTCTAGAAAAATAGCAGACAGTGAGTAAACGAATTAATGTTGGGCAATTGATAAAACTTCAAATAATCATGATGATATCCAGGCAATGATCATTATATAGGCATCACGTCCAAGATTAGTAGACCGACTCCTGCCTGCATCTACTACTATTACTCCACACATCCACCGCTATCCAGCATGCATCTAGTGTATTAAGTTCATGGAAAAATGGAGTAATGCAATAAGAACGATGACATGATGTAGACAAGATCTATTTATGTAGAAATATACCCCATCTTGTTATCCTTAATACCAACGATACATACGTGTCGGTTCCCCTTCTGTCACTGGTATCAAGCACCGCAAGATCGGACCCATCACAAAGCACCTCTTCCCATTGCAAGATAAATAGATCAAGTTGGCCAAACAAAACCCAAATATCGGAGAAGAAATACGAGGCTATAAGCAATCATGGATATAAGAGATCAAAGAAGACTCAAATAACTTTCATGGATAAAAAGATAGAACTGATCATAAACTCAAAGTTCATCGGATCCCAACAAACACACCGCAAAAAGAGTTACATCATATGGATCTCCAAGATACCATTATATTGAGTATCAAAAGAGAGAGAGAGGAAGCCATCTAGCTACTAACTACGGACCCGTAGGTCTACAATGAACTACTCACGTATCATCAAAGAGGCACCAATGGACATGATGAACCCCTCCGTGATGGTGTCTAGATTGGATCTGATGGTTTTGGAACTTGCGGCAGGTGGAATTGATTTTTGTCGACTCCCCTAGGGTTTCTGGAATATTGGGGTATTTATAGAGCAAAGAGGCAGTTCAGGAGGCCACCGAGGTGGGCACAACCCACCAGGGCGCGCCTGGGCCTCCAGGCGCGCCCTTGTGTCTTGTGATCACCTCGGGCTCCCTCTTCGGTACTTATTTGGCCCACTCGATGTCTTCTGGTCCAAAAAATCCACAAAAAGTTTCGTTGCATTTGGACTCCGTTTGGTACTGATTTCATGCGATGTAAAAAACATGCCGAAAATAGCAACTGGCACTTGGCACTATGTCAATAGGTTAGTACCAAAAGATGATATAAAATGATTGTAAAACATCCAAGAATGATAATATAACAGCATGGAACAATAAAAATTATAGATACGTTGGAGATGTATCAGCATCCTCAAGCTTATTTCATGCTCGTCCTCGAGTAGGTAAATGATAAAAGCAGAATTTTTGATGTGGAATGTTGCCTAACATGCTCATCTCATATTATTTTCTTTATAGCATGGACATTTGTACTTTTATATGGTTCAAAGCAATAGTCTAGTTTTGACATGAGGACTTTAATACTCAAGCATATCAACAAGCAAGCATGTCTTTCAAAATATCAACGCTAAAGCAAGTTATCCCTAGCCCATTATGCTCAATCATTGATCCATTCATGAAACACACTCGCATATTAGCTACACCCAATGCTCAAGTACGATCATAGTGCCCCTTAGTTGGTGCTTTATAAGAGAAGATGGAGACTCAAATAAAAAAATTGCATAAAGTAAATAGAAAGGCCCTTCACGGAGGGAAGTAGGGATTTATAGAGGTGCCAGAGCTCAAAGCGAAAAAGATAGAGATAAAACATTTTGGGTGGCATGCTTTTCTTGTCAACGAAAATGTTCGAGTAGTTTCCAATACTTTCCATGCTAGATATATCATAGGCAGTTCCCAAATAGAAATTAAATTTTATTCCTTTTTCAACCATACTTTCACTTTCCATGGCTAGCCATACCCATGGGTGCCTTCCATACCAACACTTTCCAAGGAATTTATTATTTGACAACATAAAGTAAATTCATTTTTCATTTCGGGACTGGGCATCCCTAATACCTTTGCCTTACTCTCAAGCAATGACAAGTGAATGAACACTCGTCGTGAGAATAACATATCTAGCATTGAAATATATTAGCCACCCCCTACCGTTTCATGAGCGGTACGAGCACACAAAAGAGAAATTTATTTTGAAAATTAGAGATGGCACATACAAATTTTCTTAGAACAACAAAAGAATATTGCATATAGGTAGGTATGGTAGACTCATGTGGCAAAACTGGTTTAAAGGATTTTGGATGCACAAGTAGTGATCATACTTAGTGCAAAATGAAGGCTAGCAAAAGATTGAGAAGCGACCAACCAATATTCTTACTAAAGCATAATTACTCATCAACATGACTCACATATCACATCATCATATCTCAAAACTATTATAAGGAATCAACTTTATTTTTTCCAGTGATCTTCATGAAAGTTTTCATTATATCCTCCTTGGATATCTATCACTTTGGAACTAATTTTCATGTGTTTCTTTTGATAAGCTCAAACAGATATAAGTGAAGATCATGAGCATACTATTTCTTTCTCTCAAATTAATTTAAGTGAAGCAAGATAGAATTTCTTAAAAAATTACTAACTCTCAAATAAATCTCAGTGAAGAATGAGAGTATTTCTTAAAAAATACTAAAGCACACCGAGCTCAAAAAGATATAAGTGAAGCACTAGAGCAACTCCATAGCTCATAAAGATTTAAGTGAAGCATAGAGAGCAATTCTAACAAGTCATTGCATAATTTTGGCTCTCTCAAATAGGTGTGTCCAGCAAGGATTCATGACTTAAATAAAAAGAAAAACAAGCAAAGACTCATATCATACAAGACGCTCCAAGCAAAACTCATAGTATGTGACGAATAAAAATACAGTTCTGAGTAAAATACCGATGATCGTTAGAAGAAAGAGGGGATGCCACTCGGGCATCCCGAAGCTTAGTTGCTTGCTTATCTTTGGATAATAGCTTGGGATGCCATGGGCATCCCCAAGCTTAGGCTCTTCTTACTCCTTATTTGTTCATCCATCATAACATCACCCAAAACATGAAAACTTCAATCACACAAAACTCAACAAAACCTTCATGAGATCCGTTAGTATAAGAAAGAAAATCACTACTATAAGTATTGTTGAAAACCCATTCATATTCTATTTTTGCATTATATCTACTGTATTCCAATCTTTCTATGGCAAAAACTCTTCAAAGAAAACCATAGAATCAACAAAACAAGCACACAATGCAAAGAAAACAGAATCTATCAAAAATAGAACAGTTTGTAGAAATATGGATATTTCGAATACTTATGTAACTCAAAAAATTCTAAAAATTTAGGACCACGTGAATTTGTATATTAATCTTCTTCAAAAAGAATCAGTATTTTATTGCATTTCTGTTAAAAATGAGACTTATTTTCATGAGCGCAAAAGTTTCTGTTTTTCAGCAAGATCAAATCAACTATCACCCAACACGAGCCCAAAGGCTTTACTTGGCACAAACATTAATTTAAACCACAAAAACACAATCATAACAGTAGCATAATTGTGAAAACACTCAAGAACAGAAAGAAAAAGACAAAAATGAATTTTATTCATTGGGTTGCCTCCCAACAAGCGCTATCGTTTTATGCCCCTAGGTAAGCATAAGATTTCAATGATGCTCACATGAAAGATAGTAATTAAAACACGAAGAGAGCATCATGTAACATGTGAAAAATGCATTTAAGTCTAACATACTTCCTATGCATAGGCATTTTATAAGCAAACAAATTATCAAGACAAGCAATTTCTAGCATATGCAAGGTAGAAGATTAAAACATTGATGATCTCAACATAATAAGAGGTAATTTAGTAACTTAAAAATTTCCACCACAATATTTTCCTATCTCATAATAATTACATGTAGGATCATAATCAAATTCAATAATATAGCTATCATATAAAATTTTCTCTTCACAATCCACATGCATAGAAGTTTTATAATCTTCCAAGATAGTGGGATTAACATCAACTAAAGTCATGACCTCTCCAAACCCACTTTTATCAAAAAATTCACAAGATTTAACACTCTCCATATATGTGAGATTATTTTTACCTAGAGTTGACACTCTTCCGAACTCACATTCAGTATTATTGCAAACATATTCATCATGAGGCTTAAATAAACTATCTAGATCATAAGAATCATTATCACCCCAATCATGATCATTGCAATAAGTAGTGGACATAGCAATATTAGCATCCCCAGGCTTGGGATTTGGCATATTATTAGCACAATTGACATTAATAGAATTTATAATAGCATCATTGCAATCATGCTTTTCATCCAAGGAGCTATCATGAACCACTTTATAAATTCCTTCTTTTAACACTTCATCACAATTTTCAGATCCATGAATCTCAAGCAAAACTTCATAAAGATAATCTAGCATACTCAACTCACTTGCAATTGGTTCATAATTTAAAAAGATTACCAAGTGGATGAGGATTCATATCAATAGATTTTTAGCAAGCGAAGATGCAAGAAAATAAGAGACACATGGCAACACAAGCAAACAAGAGATCTGACGCGTAAAAGGCAAATGGAAAGAAGGCGAATAAAACGGCAAATTTTTGTGAAGTGGGGGAGAGGAAAACGAGAGGCAAATGGCAAATAATGTAAATTGCAAGGAGATGAGATTTGTGATTAGTAGCCTGGTAGATGTTGATGATGTATCCCAGGCAACGGCGCCAGAAATTGGTACATGCCCGGGACACTATCTTGACGTGATCCTCCCCGGCAACAGCGCCAGAAATTCCTTTTGATGTCTGCTAGAACTACGTCAGTATTTCCCCAAAGGGGAAGGGATGATGGAGAAGATCAAAGGTAGGTATTTCCCTCAGTGATGAGACCAAGGTTATCGAACCAGTAGGAGAACCACGCAACACTACGTGAACGTCACCTGCACACAAATAACAAATACTCGCAACCCGACGTGTTAAAGGGGTTGTCAATCCCTTTTGGGTAACGGTGCCAGAAATTGGCAAGCAGACATGAGAAAGTTGTAATAATTTGATAGATAGATCGCCAAATAAAATAAAGTGCAGAAAGGTATTTTTGGGTTGTTGGAAATATAGATATGAAAATAAAAGCAAATAAAAATAGATTGCAAAGGCAAATATATTAAAGAAGAGACCCGGGGGCCGTCGATTTCACTAGTGGCTTCTCTTTAGAAAAATAGCAAATGGTGGGTAAACGAATTACTGTTGGGCAACTGATAAAACGTCAAATAATCATGACGATATCTAGGCACTAATCATTATATAGGCATCACGTCCAAGATTAGTAGATCGACTCCTGCCTGCATCTACTACTATTACTCCACACATCGACCGCTATCCAGCATGCATCTAGTGTATCAAGTTCACGGAAAAACGAAGTAATGCAATAAGAACGATGACATGATGTAGACAAGATCTATTTATGTAGAAATAGACCCCATCTTGTTATCCTTAATAGCAACGATACATACATGTCGGTTCCGCTTCTGTCACTGGGATCAAGCTTCATAAGATCGAACCCATCACAAAGCACATCTTCCCATTGCAAGATAAGTAGATCAAGTTGGCCAAAAAAACCCAAATATCAGAGAAGAAATACGAGGCTATAAGCAATTATGCATATAAGAGATCAAAGAAGACTCAAATAACTTTCATGGATAAAAAGATAGATCTGATCATAAACTCAAAGTTCATCGGATCCCAACAAACACACTGCAAAAAGAGTTACATCATATGGATCTCCAAGAGACCATTGTATTCAGAATCAGAAGAGGGAGAGGAAGCCATCTAGCTACTAACTACGGACCCGTAGGTCTACAATGAACTACTCACGCATCACCGGAGAGGCACCAATGGACATGATGAACCCCTCTGTGATGGTGTCTAGATTGGATCTGGTGGTTCTGGAACTTGGGGCAGCCGGAATTGATTTTCGTCGACTCCCCTAGGGTTTATGGAATATTAGGGTATTTATAAACCAAAGAGGCGGTTCAGGAGGCCACCGAGGTGGGCACAACCCACCATGGCGTGACTGGGCCTCCAGGCGCGCCCTTGTGTCTTGTGCTCACCTCGGGCTCCCTCTTCGGTACTTCTTTGGCCCACTGGATGACTTCTGGTCCAAAAAATCCAGAAAAAATTTCGCTGTGTTTGGATTCTATTTGGTATTGATTTCTTGCGATGTAAAAAACATGCAGAAAACAACAACTGGCATTTGGCACTATGTCAATAGGTTAGTAACAAAAAATGATATAAAATGATTATAAGACATCCAAGAATGATAATATAATAGCATGGAACAATAAAAAATTATAGATACGTTGGAGACGTATCAGCAGGGCTTGAGGGATCTCATCCATGAAGTCTATGTACTTTCGTGGCCACTGGATATGATGTAATAGTGTTTTTCCTAAGGTCCTCTGCTCATCATAGTCCCGTAGGACATTCTTCAGGGCAAATTCACTGAATCCGGGCTTTACTTCAGTCACGTAGCACTTCATACAATATGGCTTCAATGGCACATTGTCCAACAAGAGGCCCCATTCCGAGCGGGTGGGCAACCCAAGGTTGTTTCACATTTTAACGTACCTTCATAATATGCAAGAACACTCCTCGGTCTGTCTATCATTCTAGATAGATCAGATATAGCATCATCATGCGCAGCTGTAGTCTCAGTGTCACTGGGGTCAGCTGATGCACATTTACTCTTGTGCGGTGTTGTCGCGCAATAAGCATCATCCTCCATTCCCGCCTCCCCTCCCTCTCTATCTCTCAGTGTTAGAGTCTTTTGCATCATCTGTGACTCCTCAACTTCCTTCCGAAGCCCAGATACATGTCCCTCCTATATCTTTCATACAATTGATTATGCTTCTGTTCATTCCTCGCTTTTTTCATGGTGAGCCTCTCTTCTTTTCTGAGTGTGAAAGCCCTCTTGTGTGGGACATTGACACCTATACCCCTTACACAGCCAAGGGGCTCTTTTGTTTGCGGAGTATCATACAAAATGTCACATGGCCCTGAGTTCCTATAGAACCTTCCAGGGAAGTTGGAAGCCTTTACCATCACATGATACACTTCTTTGTCATGTGAGTTTTCAAAGTAATAAGTTACATCGTGACACTGATGACCCACAAGTATAGGGGATCAATTGTAGCACTTTTGGATAAGTAAGAGTGTCGAACCCAACAAGGAGTAGAAGGAAATGACAAGTGGTTTTCAGCAAGGTAATGTCTGCAAGTGCTGAAATTGTAAGTAGCGGAGTAGTTTGATAGCAAAATAATTTGTAACAAGCAAGTAACGATAGTAGTAGAAAAAGTGCAGCAAGGTAGCCCAATCCTTTTGAGGCAAAGAACATGCCAAAATGGTCTCTTATAATAAGCAAAGTGTTCTTGAGGGTACACGGGAATTTCATCTAGTCACTTTCATCATGTTGGTTCGATTCGTGTTCGCTACTTTGATAATTTGATATGTGGGTGGACCGGTGCTTAGGTGTTGTTCTTACTTGAACAAACCTCCTACTTATGATTAACCCTCCCGCAAGCATCTGCAACTACGAGAAAAGTATTAAGAATAAATTCTAACCATAGCATTAAACTTTGGATCCAATCGGACCCTTACTGAATAGCGCATAAACTGGGGTTTAAGCTTCTGTCACTCTCACAACCCATCATCTAATTGCTACTCCACAATGCATTCCCTTATGCCCAAATATGGTGAAGTGTCATGTAGTCGACGTTGACATAACACCACTAAGGAAATCACAACATACATACTATCAAAATATCGAACACATATCAAGTTCACATGATTACTTGCAACATGATTTCTCTCATGACCTCAAGAAGAAAAGTAACTAGTCACAAATGATAAACATGCTCGTGATCAGAGGAGTATTAAATGGCATATTGGATCTGAACATATAATCTTTCACCAAATAAAGCATATAGTAATCAACTATAAGATGTAATCAACACTACTAGTCACCCATGAGCACCAATCTATAGTTCCGGTAACAAGATAGAACACAAGAGATGAACTAGAGTTTGAGATGAGATGGTGCTATTGAAGATGTTGATGGAGATTGCCCTCCCCAAGATGGGAGAGTTGTTGATGATGATGATGATGACGATGATTTCCCCCTCCGGGAGGGAAGTTCCCTCAGCGGAATCACTCCGCCGGAGGGCAAAAGTGCTCCTGCCCAAGTTCCGCCTCGAGGCAGTGGCGCTCTGTTCCAACCTTATTTTTTCTAGGTCAAAATGACTTATATACTAGAAGATGGGCACTGGATGTGGGCCTGGGTGAGCACAACCCACTAGGGCGCGCCTGGGCTCCCTGGCACGCCTAGGTGGGTTGTGCCCACCTGGTGGGCCCCCTCTGGTAGTTATTTGCTCCAATAATTCTTAAATATTCCATAAAAAATCCTCATGAAGTTTCAGCTCATTTGGAGTTGTGTAGAATAGGTAGCCTGACGTAGCGTTTTCAGGTCCAGATTTCCAGCTGCCGGAATTCTCCCTCTTTGTGTATACCTTGCATATTATGAGAGAAAAGGCATTAGAACTACTCCAAAAATCATTATTATGGATAAAAAATTATAAATAACAGTAAGAAAACATGATGCAAAATGGACGTATCAACTCTCCCAACCTTAGATCTCGCTTGTCCTCAAGCGAAGACCGAAATAGAAAAACATGTCCACATGCTTTGAGACAGAGAGAGAGGTGTCGATAAAAACAAAATACGGACATAGAAGCATCGTGTTGATTATTATAACAGCAATAAAATTAAAATAAGACTTTTATCATAGAACTTTTATCATATACTTCTCATGAATAAGTAACAATTCATCACACAATCGAAGTATGAAGCAAAAACTCTATTAAAAACCAACAAACTATGTTCTTAGTCAACTTTGCAACTACAATTCATCATCTTTTCAGGAAGGGTCACGTATCGGAGCCTTTAGGCAAGTCCACATACTCAACCATCATATAGTCTTCTATGATTGGTAACACTCACCGCGTACACATGAGCAAAACGTTTCAACCGGACACATAGAAAGATAGGGGCTTATAGTTTCGCCTCCCAACGTATTCACCTCAAGGGTGATGTCAACAATAATAACTCATGCTATCTATATTCAACTGGACATATGTGCCTAGATCTTTCCTCACCACATGATGCTTGCCAAAGGAGAAAAATAAAAAGGAAAAGAAGGAAAACTTTAACTCTTTGCATAAAAGGAAATACATAAAAGTAAAAGATAGTCCCTTCACAGAGGGAAGCAGAGGTTGCCATGTGCTTATTTATTTGTATGCTCAACCCCTTAATGTAATAGAACGTCATGTTGCATTGCCCCTTGTGATAGTGACCTTTATTATGCAGTCCATCACTTTTATTCTTCACCATCGCAAGTTCATGCAACGCTCAATTTTATCTTACACTAAATGATCTCACACTTTTTGAAGCAATTTTTATTGCCATTTGCAACGATGACAACTTACTTGAGGGATCTTGCTCAATCCCTAGGTAGATATGGTGGACACTTGAAAATAAGATTTGGGTTTAAGGGTTTTTGGATGCACAAGTATTATCTCTACTTAGTGCGGAATTTTTGGCTAGCAAAGATAGGGGGAAAGCACGACATGTTGAAGGATCTACGAGAATATGACTTCTATGTGAATATAAACAAACATAAACCATTAAGTTGTCTTCCTTGTACAACGTCAACAATTTTGGCACATAATATTTTGATGAGGGCTCACAATCACAAAAGATTTCTAGGATAGTATATTTATATGTGAATCTTCTCTTCCCTTATTAATTCTTTCATGAGTTTCATCATTGACTAATGCTATGTTTGTCAATCTCTAATAAAACTTTCTACTTATACTTTTCCTTATGTGGTGTCATCACCTACCATAGGATTAGTATATGATATTTTCTTTATTGGTTTCCTTTCTTTTATTTATTTCCTTTCTCTTTTTCTTTCTTTCTTTATTTTATTTTATTTGCAACATGAAAGTAAAGAAAGCAAAAACTCAACTAAACTTTATTATATAACTTGCACATGATTACAAGGATAGATCATTAAGCAAACTCTCAAAGAAGAAAGGATCAAACTAAACTTTTATTCATCTAAAGCAAAGGATTGAACTAAAATAAGTAAATGCAAAAAGATAGTGGGATGATATGATACCAGGGTATCTCCCCCAAGCTTGGCGGAAGCCAAGGGGAGTGCCCATACCCGATACTCAGTTCTCTTTTGGTGGTGAAGAAGATGATGGTGATGATGATGTAGTATTCTCCAATATAACCATGTTTAGATCCTTCAAACCTTGAATCTCCCGAAGGGCTTGATAAATTAATTCATTGTTTTTCTTCACCTCAGCCATTATGTGTTTATTCTTCGGGCCCCACGGTTTTGTTCCTGCACCATTTTCTCTTGGCCTAGATTTTCCCCAATTGGACGGCATGTGCCTACGAGGAGTATTCTCGAACCCATAATTGTGAATCAAATTGCAAAAAATGTTACTATGTAACTTATGTAAAGGCCTCTTCGGAGGGAGTTCTTCTTGCACTTCTTGTATTGCTTGATTGTGTGAAGATCCCATGGCTTGATGAGGATTGGGGTCAGTAGAGATGCCGGCTAGTGTGCCCCTCTCGGAGGATGAAGAGTGAACCCCAAAAGGATTTCCCTCCTCTTCCTCCATAGCAGCCTCTCCAGCTTCATCTCTCCTTAGATCCTCCTGAACCACTCTTGTGTCTTCCTCTCCGTTATTGAAAGGTGAGGAAGACATGATGTTAGTCTATCTGAATATGTGTAACACCCCGGACGTAACTTGCCATATTTATAACTCCGACTCTTGCCATTTTCGGCTTTAAGTTATGAGATTCCCTTCGTGGTTGGGTTTTGTCTTCGTTTTGCATTTTGTTCATGTCATGCATTTCATATCATGTCATCATGTGCATCTCATTTGCATACGTGTTCGTCTCATGCATCCGAGCATTTTCCCTGTTGTCCGTTTCGCAATCCGACACTCCCACATGCACCGACGCACCCCTCTTGTCTCTTTTCGTGAGCGGGAGTTAAATGCTCTCGGAATGGGCCAAGATTTGTCAAGTGGCCTTGGTGTATCACCGGTAGACCGCCTGTCAAATGTCCTTCCATTTGGAGGCCGTTTGACGCTCCAACGGTTAACCGGGTAACCGCAAAAGCCCCTTTGGGTTGCAGCCCAACACCCCTCCAAAACAGCCCAATAACCCATCCGAACCATCTCCATGTTCTCCGCCGACGGATCACGATCATGTGGGCGAAAACCGCACCTCATTTGGATATTCCTACCTCCCTCTACCTATAAATATGTGCATCCCTCCGAAATTCATGGTCTAACCCTAGCTTCTTCCTCCTCCCACCGCCGGACGTGTCCGCCGCCGCCCTCCAACCAATCCACCGCCGTGACGTGGAACCGCCCGCCGACACCCGCGCCGGTCCATGGGCCCTGCAGCCGGCCCTCGCGCCGCCCGCAGCCCGTCCCCGCCGCCTGCGCCACCGCCCCGCCGCACGCCTCGCCGGTGCCGCCCCGCTCGCTTCGCGTGTCGCTGATACGTCTCCGACGTATCTATAACTTTTGATTGCTCCATTCTATATTATCTACTGTTTCGGACTATATTGGGCTTTATTTTCCACTTTTACATTTTTTTGGGACTAACCTATTAACCGGAGGCCCAGCCCAGAATTGTTGTTTTTTGCCTATTTCAGTGTTTCAGATAAACGGAATATCAAACGGAGTCCAAACGGAATAAAATCTTCAGGAACGTGATTTTCTCACCGAACGTGATCCACGAGACTTGGACCCTGCTCCAAGGAACAAAAGAGGTGGTCACGAGGGTGGGGGGCGCGCCCCCTGCCTCGTGGGCCCCTCAGTGCTCCTCCGGCGTACTTCTTCCTCCTATATATACACACGTACCCCCAAATGATCAGAACAGGAGCCAAAAACCTAATTCCACCGCCACAACTTTCTGTATCCACGAGATCCCATCTTGGGGCCTGTTCCGGAGCTCCGTCGGAAGAGGGCCGTCATCACGGAGGGCTTCTACATCATCCTAGCCTCTCCGATGAAGTGTGAGTAGTTTACCTCAGACCTTCGGGTCCATAGTTAGTAGCTAGATGGCTTCTTCTCTCTCTTTGAATCTCAATACAAAGTTCTCCCCCTCTCTTGTGGAGATCTATTCGATGTAATCTTCCTTCTGCGGTGTGTTTGTTGAGACTGATGAATTGTGGGTTTATGATCAAGTCTATCTATGAATAATATTTGAATCTTCTTTGAATTCTTTTATGTATGATTGGTTATCTTTGCAAGTCTGTTCGAATTATCCGTTTGGTTTGGACAACTAGATTGGTAGTTCTTGCCATGGGAGAAGTGCTTAGCTTTGGGTTCGATCTTGCGGTGTCCTTACCCAGTGACAGAAGGGGCAGCAAGGCACGTATTGCATCATTGCCATCGAGGATAACAAGATGGGGTTTATTTCATATTGCATGAATTTATCTCTCTACATCATGTCATCTTGCTTAAGGCGTTACTCTATTTTTAACTTAATACTCTAGATGCATGCTGGATAGCGGTCGATGAGTGGAGTAATAGTAGTAGATGCAGAATCATTTCGATCTACTTGTCACGGACGTGATGCCTATATACATGATCATGCCTAGATATTCTCATAACTATGCTCAATTCTGTCAATTGCTCAACAGTAATTTGTTCACCCACCATAGAATACTTATGCTCTTGAGAGAAGCCACTAGTGAAACCTATGGCCCCCGGGTCTATTCTCATCATATCAATCTCCATCACTTTAATCTTGCTTTGCTTTTTTACTCTGCTTTTACTTTTTACTTTGCATCTTTATACCAAAAATACCAAAAAATATTATATCTATCAGATCTCACTCTCGTAAGTGACCGTGAAGGGATTGACAACCCCTAATCACGTTGGTTGCGAGTAGCTATCGCTTTGTGTAGGTACGAGGGACTTGAGCGTGGGCTCCTACTGGATTGATACCTTGGTTCTCAAAAACTGAGGGAAATACTTACGCTACTCTGCTGCATCATGCCTTCCTCTTTGGGGAAAACCAACGCAAGCTCAAGACGTAGCAAGAAGGATTTCTGGCGCCGTTGCCGGGGAGTCTACGCAAAAAGTCAACATACCAAGTACCCATCACAATCCCTATCTCTCGCATTACATTATTTGCCATTTGCCTCTCGTTTTCCTCTCCCCCCAATTTACCCTTGCCGTTTTATTCGCCCTCTCTCTCTATCCTCCCTCTCTATTTGCCTCTTTTTGCCCGCTTGCTTTTTTGTTTGCTCGTGTGTTAGATTGCTTGTTTGTCGCGATGGCTCAAGATACTACTAAATTGTGTGACTTCACCAATACCAATAATAATTATTTCCTTAGCACTCCGATTGCTCCTCTTACCGATGCTAAATCTTGTGAAATAAATACTGCTTTGTTGAATATTGTTATGAAAGATCAATTCGCCGGCCTTCCTAGTGAAGATGCTGCTACTCATCTGAATAGCTTCGTTGATTTATGTGATATGCAAAAGAAAAAAGATGTCAATATTGATGTCGTTAAATTGAAGCTATTTCCTTTTTCACTTAGAGATCGTGCTAAAGCTTGGTTTTCGTCTTTGCCTAAGAATAGTATTGATTCATGGAACAAGTGCAAAGATGCTTTTATCTCTAAGTATTTTCCTCCCGCTAAGATCATCTCTCTTAGAAACGATATTATGAACTTTAAACAACTTGATCATGAACATGTTGCACAAGCTTGGGAGAGAATAAAATTAATGATACGTAATTGCCCTACTCATGGTTTGAATTTGTGGATGATTATACAAAAATTTTATGCCGGATTGAATTTTTCTTCTAGAAATCTTTTAGATTCGGCCGCGGGAGGCACTTTTATGGAAATCACTTTAGGAGATGCTACTAAACTCCTAGATAATATTATGGTTAATTATTCTCAATGGCATACTGAAAGATCTTCTAATAAAAAAGTGCATGCGATAGAATAAATTAATGTTTTGAGTGGAAAGATGGATGAACTTATGAAATTATTTGCTACTAAGAGTGTTTCTTCTGATCCTAATGATATGCCTTTGTCTACTTTGATTGAGAATAACAATGAATCTATGGATGTGAATTTTGTTGGTAGGAATAATTTTGGTAACAACGCTTATAGAGGGAATTTTAATCCTAGGCCATATCCTAGTAATCCTTCTAATAATTATGGGAATTCCTACAACAACTCTTATGGAAATTATAATAAGATGCCCTCTGAATTTGAGACTAGTGTTAAAGAGTTTATGAATTCACAAAAGAATTTTAATACTTTGCTTGAGGAGAAATTGCTTAAAGTTGATGATTTGGCTAGAAACATTGATAGAATTTCTCTTGAGGTTGATTCTTTAAAGCTTATATCTATTCCTCCTAAGCATGATATCAATGAGTCTCTCAAAGCCATGAGAATTTCCATTGATGAGTGCAAGGAAAGAACCGCTACGATGCGTGCTTCCAAAGATGCCTTTATTAAAGCGTGTTCCTCCAATTCCTATGAAAATCAAGATGAAGATCTAAAAGTTATTGATGTGTCCCCTATTAAATCTTTATTTTGCAATATGAATCTTGATGAAATTGAATATGATCTTCCTTTACCTAGAAGGCGTTCTAAAAATTCGGAGTATTTAGATCTTAATGATGAAATTGATGAAAGTGGGATTGAAAGAAATAAAAATCCAGATGTTTCTAAACCCACTATATTGGATTTCAAGGAATTTAATTATGAAAGTTGCTCTTTAATTGATTGTATTTCCTTGTTGCAATCCGTGCTAAATTCTCCACATGCTTATAGTCAAAATAAAGCCTTCACTGAACATATTGTTGATGCCTTGATGCAATCTTATGAAGAAAAACTTGAGTTGAAAGTTTCTATCCCTGGAAAACTCTATGATGAGTGGGAGTCAACTATTAAAATTAAATTAAAGATTATGAGTTTTATGCTTTGTGTTATTTGGGTGCTAGTGTCTCTACTATTCCCAAGACTTTGTGTGATTTGCTAGGTTTCCGTAATTTTGATGATTGCTCTCTAAACTTGCATCTTGCGGATTCCACTATTAAGAAACCAATGGGAAGGATTAATGATGTTCTTATTGTGGCAAATAGGAATTATGTGCCCGTAGATTTCATTGTTCTTGATATAGATTGCAAACCTTCTTGCCCTATTATTCTTGGTAGACCTTTCCTTAGAACGGTTGGTGCGATTATTGATATGAAGGAAGGGAATATTAGATTTCAATTTCCATTAAAAAAGGGCATGGAACACTTTACAAGAAATAAAATAAAATTACCATATGAAACTATCATGAGAGCCACTTATGGATTGCCTACCAAAGATGGCAATACCTAGATCTATCCTCGCTTTTATGCCTAGCTAGGGGCGTTAAACGATAGCGCTTGTTGGGAGGCAACCCAATTTTATTTTTATTCCTTGCTTTTTGCTCCTGCTTAGTAATAAATAAATTATTTATTCTCTGTTTTGGTTGTGTTTTTTGTGTTTAATTAGTGTTTTTGCCAAGTAGAACCGTTGGGAAGACTTGGGGAAAGTCTTGTTGAACTTGCTGTAAAAAACAGAAACTTTAGTGCTCATGAGAACTGCTGTAATTTTTATTTGAAGAGTGCTATTTAGTTAATTCTTTTTGAAGATGATTAATAGATAAATTCCTCACGTCCAGCAAGTTATTTTAGAATTTTTGGGGTTCCAGATCTTGCGCTAGCTACAGATTACTACAGACTGTTCTGTTTTTGACAGATTCTGTTTTTCGTGTGTTGTTTGCTTATTTTGATGAATCTATGGCTAGTAAAATAGTTTATAATCCATAGAGAAGTTGTAATACAGTAGTTTTAACACCAATATAAATAAATAATTATTTAATTAGAGTACCTTGAAGTGGTCTTTTGTTTTCTTTCGCTAACGGAGCTCACGAGTTTTCTATTTTGAGTTTTGTGTTGTGAAGTTTTCAAGTTTTGGGTGAATTCTTTTGATGGATCATGGAACAAGGAGTGGAAAGAGCCTAAGATTGGGGATTCCCATGTCACCCCAAGATAATCCAAGGACACCAAGAAGTCAAAGCTTGGGGATGCCCCGGAAGGCATCCCCTCTTCCGTCCACTTCCATCGGTAATTTACTTGGAGCTATATTTTTATTCACCAACATGATATGTGTTTTGCTTGGAGCGTCTTGTATTATTTGTGTCTTTGTGTCTTAGTATGCCACAATCATCCTTGTTGTACACACCTTTTGAGAGAGCCATACATTAATTAAAATTTGATAGAATACTCTATGTGCTTCACTTATATCTTTTGAGCTAAGTAGTTTTGCTCTATGTTCTTCACTTATATCTTTTGAACTAGATAATTTTGCTCTATGTGATTCACTTATATCTTTTGAGCGTTATAATTTTGCTCTATGTGCTTCAATTAGATCTTTTAGAGCACGGTGGTGGATTCGTTTTAAAGAAACTATTGATCTCTCATGCTTCACTTAAATTATTTTGAGTCTCTTAATAGCATGGTAATTTGCTTAATAGTAATATGCTTGGTATTCAAGATTTGTGAAACTTTCTTTCGAGTGTGTTGAATACTAAGAAAAGATTGAAGCATGGTAATTGTTTTGAGATATGGAGGTGATAATATTAAAGTCATGCTAGTTGAGTAGTTGTGAATTTAAAGAATACTTGTGTTAAGGTTTGTGATTCCCGTAGCATGCACGTATGGTGAACCGTTATGTAACAAAGTCGGAGCATGATTTATTTATTGATTGTCTTCCTTATGAGTGGCGGTCGGGGACGAGCGATGGTCTTTTCCTACCAATCTATCCCCCTAGGAGCATGCGCATAATACTTTTCTTTGATAACTTCTAGATTTTTGCAATAAGTATATGAGTTCTTTATGACTAATGTTGAGTCCATGGATTATACGCACTCTCACCCTTCCACCTTTGCTAGCCTCTCTAATACCGCGCACTTTTCGCCAGTATCATACACCTACCATATACCTTCCTCAAAACAGCCACCATACCTACCTATTATGGCATTTCCATAGCCATTCCGAGATATATTGCCATGCAACTTTCCACCATCTAGTTCATCATGAAACATTCATCATTCTCATATTTCTTAGCATGATCATGTAGTTGACATAGTATTTGTGACAAAGCCACCATTCATAATTCTTTCATACTTGTCACTCTTGATTCATTGCATATCCCGGTACACCGCCGGAGGCATCCATATAGAGTCATACTTTGTTTTAGAATCAAGTTGTAATCATTGAGTTGTAAATAAATAAAAGCGTGATGATCATCATTCAATAGAGAATTGTCCCAAAAAAAAGAGAAATGCCAAAGAAAAAAAGAAGGCCCAAAAAAAGAAAATGAATAAAAGGGGCAATGCTACTATCTTTTTTCCACACTTGTGCTTCAAAGTAGCACCATGATATAGAAAGTCTCATATGTTGTGCTTCAAAGTAGAACCATGTTCTTCATATAGAGAGTCTCATATGTTGTCACTTTCATATACTAGTGGGAATTTTACATTATAGAACTTGGCTTGTATATTCCAATGATGGGCTTCCTCAAAAATTGCCCTAGGTCTTCGTGAGCAAGCAAGTTGGATGCACACCCACTAGTTTCTTTTGTTGAGCTTTCATACATTTATAGCTCTAGTGCATCCGTCGCATGACAATCCCTACTCACTCACATTGATATCTATTGATGGGCATCTCCATAGCCCGTTTATACGCCTGGTTGATGTGAGACCATCTTCCCCTCCTTTTTGTCTTCTCCACAACCACCATTCTATTCCACCTATAGTGCTATATCCATGGCTCACGCTCATGTATTGCGTGAAGATTGAAAAAGTTTTGAAAAAGTTAGAGTACGAAACAATTGCTTGGCTTGTCATCGGGGTTGTGCATGATTTGAATACTTTGTGTGGTGAAGATGGAGCATAGCCGGACTATATGATTTTGTAGGGATAACTTTCTTTGGCCATGTTATTTTGAGAAGACATAATTGCTTTGTTAGTATGCTTGAAGTATTATTATTTTTATGTCAATATAAAATTTTGTCTTGAATCTTTCTAATCTGAATATTCATACCACAATTAAGAAGATTTGCATTGAAATTATGCCAAGTAGCACTCCGCATCAAAAATTCTCTTTTTATCATTTACCTACTCGAGGATGAGCAGGAATTAAGCTTGGGGATGCCTGATACGTCTCCAACGTATCTATAATTTTTGATTGCTCCATGCTATATTATCTACTGTCTTGGACTATATTGGGCTTTATTTTCCACTTTTATATTATTTTTGGGACTAACCTATTAACCGGAGGCCCGGCCCAGAATTGCTGTTTTTGCCTATTTCAGTGTTTCGGATAAACGGAATATCAAACGGAGTCCAAACGGAATAAAATCTTCGGGAACGTGATTTTCTCACCGAACGTGATCCAGGAGACTTGGACCCTGCTCCAAGGAACAAAAGAGGCGGTCACGAGGGTGGGGGGCGCCCCCCTAGGGCGCACCCCCTGCCTCGTGGGCCCCTTGTTGCTCCTCCGGCGTACTTCTTCCTCCAATATATACACACGTACCCCCAAATGATCAGAACAGGAGCCAAAAACCTAATTCCACCGCCGCAACTTTCTGTATCCACGAGATCCCATCTTGGGGCCTGTTCCGGAGCTCCGCCGGAAGAGGTCCGTCATCACGGAGGGCTTCTACATCATCCTAGCCTCTCCGATGAAGTGTGAGTAGTTTACCTCAGACCTTCGGGTCCATAGTTAGTAGCTAGATGGCTTCTTCTCTCTCTTTGAATCTCAATACAAAGTTCTCCCCACTCTTGTGGAGATCTATTTGATGTAATCTTCCTTTTGCAGCGTGTTTGTTGAGACCGATGAATTGTGGGTTTATGATCAAGTCTATCTATGAATAATATTTGAATCTTCTATGAATTCTTTTATGTATGGTTGGTTATCTTTGCAAGTCTGTTCGAATTATCCGTTTGGTTTGGCCAACTAGATTGGTAGTTCTTGCCATGGGAGAAGTGCTTAGCTTTGGGTTCGATCTTGCGGTGTCCTTACCCAGTGACAGAAGGCGCGGCAAGGCACGTATTGCATCGTTGCCATCGAGGATAACAAGATGGGGTTTATTTCATATTGCATGAATTTATCTCTCTACATCATGTCATCTTGCTTAAGGCGTTACTCTGTTTTTAACTTAATACTCTAGATGCATGCTGGATAGCGGTCGATGAGTGGAGTAATAGTAGTAGATGCAGAATCGTTTCGATATACTTGTCACGGACGTGATGCCTATATACATGATCATGCCTAGATATTCTCATAAGTATGCTCAATTCTGTCAATTGCTCAACAGTAATTTGTTCACCCACCATAGAATACTTATGCTCTTGAGAGAAGCCACTAGTGAAACCTATGGCCCCCGGGTCTATTCTCATCATATCAATCTCCATCACTTTAATCTTGCTTTGCTTTTTTACTCTGCTTTTACTTTTTACTTTGCATCTTTATACCAAAAATACCAAAAAATATTATATCTATCAGATCTCACTCTCGTAAGTGACCGTGAAGGGATTGACAACCCCTAACCGCGTTGGTTGCGAGTAGCTATCGCTTTGTGTAGGTACGAGGGACTTGAGCGTGGGCTCCTACTGGATTGATACCTTGGTTCTCAAAAACTGAGGGAAATACTTACCTACTCTGCTGCATTATCCCTTCCTCTTCGGGGAAAACCAACGCAAGCTCAAGACGTAGCAGCCGCCTTCGCCCACCGCCGCCGCCAACCGCATCGCCGGTCCACCTCTTCCCGCGTCACCTGCCGAGCTCCTCCACTGCCCCGAGCTCTGGCGACCCTGGATCCGCCGGCCCCCTCCTTCCCCGACTCCGACCACCTCTTCCACGCAACGCTGGCGAGCCCCGACCGCTCCGGCCATCTCCCTCCCCCTCTCCGGCAGTCGACTAAACTATATGATTTTGTAGGGATGAACTTTCTTTGGCCATGTTATTTTGAGAAGACATAATTGCTTAGTTAGTATGCTTGAAGTGTTATTATTTCTATGTCAATATTAGACTTTTATCTTGAATCTTTCAGATCTGAATATTCATGCCACAATTAAGAAGAATTACATTGAAATTATGCCTAGTAGCATTCCATATCAAAAATTCTGTTTTTATCATTTACCTACTCGAGGACGAGCAGGAATTAAGCTTGGGGATGCTTGATACATCTCCAACGTATCTATATTTTTTGATTGCCCCATACTATATTATCTACTGTTTTGGACATTATTAGGCTTTATTATACACTTTTATATTATTTTTGGGACTAACCTATTAACCGGAGGCCCAGCCCATAATTGCTGTTTTTTTGCCTATTTTAGGGTTTCGAAGAAAAGGAATATCAAAAGGAGTCCAAACGTAATGAAACCTTCGGGAACGTGATTTTTGGAACGAAGAAGATCCAGGAGACTTGGACCCTACGTCAAGCAACCAACATGGAGGCCACGAGGTAGGGGGCGCGCCTACCCCCCCAGGCGCGCCCTCCACCCTTGTGGGCCCCATGTTGCTCCATCTATCAGATCTCACTCTCGTAAGTGACCGTGTAGGGATTGACAACCCCTTATCGCGCTGGTTGCGAGGATTTATTTGTTTTGTGCAGGTGCGAGGGACTCGCGCGTAGCCTCCTACTGGATTGATACCTTGGTTCTCAAAAATTGAGGGAAATACTTACGCTACTTTGCTGCATCACCCTTTCCTCTTCAAGGGAAAACCAATGCAGTGCTCAAGAGGTAGCATACGTCGACTCCTCTCGCGGCCTTTGCGCATGGCGGTGGTCGCTCTACGTTGACTCCTCTCGCGGCTTCCGCGCACAGCGGTGATCGCACTATGCCGACTCCTCTCGTAGCTTCTGTGGGCGGCGGTGGTCGCTATACATCGACTCGCTACACTCGGTCGACTCTACAAGCGGCTGGTGTTCCTACCTCGACCTCTTTCGTTGTGTCCCTGTCTCCGCGCGAAATTGTGCAGCTCCGAAGTCTGCTTGCTGCTTCAGAGTCTTCACCGACTGGTTCTGCAGGTTCTGTGACTGACTCTTCTCGCATTGAGAAACCACCTTTTACTCATTCAGGTACATCCCCATGGATTCTTGATACTGGAGCATCTTTTCATATGACTTATGATTCTTCTACTTTGACAACCGTTCGACCCGTCGAGTCTTCTATTCGTGTTCTTACAGCTGATGGTACTCCCCTCCCTGTAGCTAGTCGAGGCACTCTTAACACTTCTTCATTTCATGTTCCTTCTGTCGCTCATGTTCCTCGACTTACTATGCAGCTCATATCTGGTGGTCGGATTGTTGACTCTAGTTGTAGGGATTCTCGACTTTGATTCCTGTTCTGTTCAGGATCGTCGAACGGGCGCTTTGCTTGGTGCCGGCCCTCGACGCTCTGATGGTCTCTGGGAGCTTGACTGGCTTTGTCTTCCCTGCGCTGCCATCGCCGCCAGTCTCGCAGCCCCTGTTGCTGCATCTACTAGCTCTTATCAGAAGTGGCATCATCGTCTTGGCCATTTATGTGGTTCTCGTCTCTCGTCTTTGGTTCATCGCGGTGTTCTGGGGACTGTCTCCGGTAACGCTTCATTGGATTATCTGGGTTGTAGGCTTGGCAAGCAGATTCAGCTACCTTAACCTCATAGTGAGTCAGTGTCCAAACGCCCTTTTGATCTCATTCACTCTGATGTTTGTGGTCCGGCTCCCTTTCCTTCGAAAGGGGGTCATCGCTACTATATTATCTTTATAGATGATTTTTCTCGGTACACTAGGATCTATTTCATGTCTTCTCGTAGTGAGGTCTTACTATATACAAAAAATTTGCTGCCATGGTTCATACCTAGTTTTCTACTCCTATTCGTGTTTTCACGCAAATTCGGCTGGTGAGTATATCTCCCATGTGCTGTGAGGATTCCTTACTGAGCAGGGTCTCTTGCTCAGTTCTCTTGTCCTAGTGCTCATGCTCAGAATGGTGTGGCCAAGCGCAAGCATGTTCATCTTCTTGAGATGACACATGCCATGATGATCGCTGCCTCTTGCCCGCCTCACTTCTGGGCTGAGGCTATTACCACTTCCACCTATCTCATCAACCTTCAGCCATATGCTGCTCTACAAGGTGGTATTCCTCTTGAGCATCTTTTTGGTCGTTCTCCTGATTATTCGGCGCTTTGTTTGTTTGGTTGTGTTTGTTATGTTTTGCTTGCACCTCATGAACGCACCAAACCGACCGCTCAATATGTTGAGTGTGTCTTTCTCTGATACAGTGATGAGCATAAGGGCCATCGGTGTTGGGATCCCGCCGGTCGCTGGATGCGTATTTCTCGGGATGTCACCTTTGATAAGTCTCGTCCCTACTACCCTCGCCCATCCTCCTTGGCCTTTTCCATGGAGGACATCTCTTTTCTTAACTTTCCGGATATACCTCCCTTTGTGCCTAGTAGTATTCCTACTCCTCGTCCCACTATTGCAGATCCTACTCAGTCCTCTCCTATGGTTTCTTCTCCTCCCTCATCACATGACTCACCTCCTTCATCACTGATACATTCCTCTTCTCCACCTTCATCACCGATACCTTCCTCTTCTCCACCTTCATCACCGATACATTCCCCGTCTCCACCTCCAGTGATTCCACCTCTCCCCTCCTTTCCATTCCATTATACTCGTCGTCGACGTGTTGTGGATGAGTCTACTGATGTGCCCTCTACTTATGATGTGTCGTCTTCCTCCTCTCAGCCGACTTATGGTCTTTGTTCTCGGCCTTGTCCACCCCCTAATCGATATTCTCCTTCTCGCTATGGTCTTTCGACCGTTGTTGAGCCGACTTCTTATCAAGATGCTATTGTTCATCCTGAATGGAAGTTTGCCATGGCCGAGGAGATTGCTGCCCTTGAACCCACCGACACGTGGGATTTGGTTTCTCTTCCTCCCCGTGTTCGCCCCATCACTTGTAAGTGGGTCTATAAGATTAAGACTCGCTCTGATGGTTCTCTTTAGCGTTAAATCTCTTCTTGTGGCTCGTGGCAACGATCATCGGTATTTCACTTCAAACTATATTTTTATTCGTCACATGATATGTGTTTTGCTTGGAGCATCTTGTATGATATGAGTATTTGCTTGTTTTATCTTATGTTTTAAGTCATCAATCCTTGCTGGACAAACCTATTTGAGAGAGCCAAAATTATGTCATGACTTGTTAGAATTGCTCTCTATGCTTCACTTAAATTTTTATGAGCAATGGACTTGCTCTAGTGCTTCACTTATATCTATTTGAGCACGGTCTGCTTTAGTAATTTTCAAGAAATTCTCTCTTGCTTCACTTAAATTAATTTGAGAGAAAGAAAAATATTATGCTCATGATCTTCACTTATATTTGTTGGAGCTTGTCAAAAGCAACACATAAAAATTAGTCCCAAAGTGATAGATATCCAAGAAGGATATAATAAAAACTTTCATGAAGATCATTGGACAAAATAAACTTGATTATTAGTAATAGTTTTGAGATATGATGATGTGATATGTGAGTTTTGTTGGTGAGTAATTATGCTTTAGTAAGAATATTGGTGTTAAGGTTTGTGATTCCCTATATGCAAGTACGAAAGTCAATAGTCATGCAATGAAATTATATCTTACTTGTGGTGCATTATTCGGTGTTATTTATGCTTAATGCTTGCTTATGAGATTATTCGTTTCTTAGTTGGTCGCTTCCCAATCTTTTGCTATCCTTGATTTTGCACTAAGTATGATCACTACTTGTGCATCCAAAAACCTTTAACCCAATTTTGCCACATGAGTCCACTATATCTACGTATATGGAGTATTCTTTTATCGTTCTAAGCAAATTTGCATGTGCCATCTATAATTTCAAAATAAACTTCTCTTTTGTGTGTCTGTTTCGCTCACGGAGTGGCAAGGGGTGGCTAATATTTTCCATGCTAGATGTGTTATTCTCAAGATGAGTGTTTATTCACTTGTCATTGTACAAGAGTAAGGCAAAGGTATTAGGGATGCCCAGTCCCAAAATGCAAAAAAATTGAATTTACTTTATGTTGTCAAATAATAAATTTCTTGAAAAGTGTTGGTATGGAGGGAAACCGTGGATAAGGCTAGCCATGGAAAGTGAAAGTTATGATGGAAAAAGGAATAAAGTTTATTTTCTGTTTGGGAACCGCCTATGATATATCTATGCATGGAAAGTATTGGAAACTCAAAGTCATTTTCGTTGGTGGGATGGATACACCTATCAAAACGTTTTTATCTCTAAGTTTTTCGCTTTGAGCTCTGACACCTCTACAAATCCCTACTTCCCTCTGCGAAGGGCCTTTCTATTACTTTATGCTATTTTTATTTTGAGTCTCCATCTTCTCTTATAAAAGCACCAACTAGGAGGCAATATGATCGTACTTAAGTATTGGGTGTAGCTAATATTCGAGTGTGTTTCATCAATGGATCAATGTCTGAGCATGATGGGCTAGGGATAACTTATTTTAGCGTTGATATTTTGAAAGACATGGTTGATTGTTGATATGCTTGAGTATCTAAATTATCATGTCAAAACTAGACTATTGCTTTGAACAATATAAAAGTCCAATTGTCCATGCTATAAAGGAATAAATATGATATGACATGATAGGCAGCATTAAACATCAAAATTATGTTTTTATCACTTACCTAATCGAGGACGAGTAAGAGTTGAGCTTGGGGATGCTGACATGTCTCCAACGTATCTATAATTTTTGATTGTTCCATGCTGTTATATAATAAATCTTGGATGTTTATAATCATTTTATAGTCATTTTATATCGTTTTTGGTACTAACCTATTGACGTAGTGCCAAGTGCTAGTTCCTGTTTTTTCCATTTTTTTACATCGCGGAAAATCAATATCAGACGGAGTCCAAATGCCACGAAACTTTACGGCGATTTTTTATGGACGAGAAGGAACATGTTGGGCCCTAGTTGTACCTGGGGGAGTCCTGAGGAGGGGACAACCCACCAGGGCGCACCAGGAGGCCTAGGCGTGCCCTGGTGGGTTGTGCCGACCTCGGGTGCCCCCCGAACCGCCTCTTTGATCTATAAATACCCCAATATTTCCAAAACCCTAGGGGAGTCGACGAAATATTCATCCATCCGCCACAGAGTCCAGAACCACCAGATCCAATCTAGACACCATCTCGGATGGGGTTCACCACCTCCATTGGTGCCTCTCTGATGATGCGTGAGTAGTTCTTTGTAGACCTCCGGGTCCGTAGTTAGTAGCTAGATGGCTTCATCTCTCTCTCTCTCTCTCTCTCTCTCTTGATTTTCAATACAATGGTCTCTTGAAAATCCATATGATGTAACTATTTTTGTGGTGTGTTTGTCAGGATCCGATGAACTTCGAGTTTATGATCAGATCTATCTTTTTATATCCATGAAAGTATTTGATTTTGTTTGATCTCTTTTATGTATGATTGCTTATAGCCTCGTATTTCTTCTCCGATATTTGGGTTTTGTTTGGCCAACTTGATCTATTTTTCTTGCAATGGGAAGAGGTGCTTTGTAGTGGGTTCCATCTTACGGTGCTTGATCCCAGTGACAGAAGGGGAACCGACACGTATGTATCGTTGTTACTAAGGATAAAACGATGGGGTCTATCTCCACATAGATAGATCTTGTCTACATCATGCCATCATTCTTATTGCATTACTCCGTTTCTCCATGAACTTAATACACTAGATGCATGCTGAATATGTAACATCCCAAATTTTCAATTTGGAATGTTATACATTAGATCATCAATGCATATCGTAATTTATTTGCTTTTGGCTTTGATCCTAGAAATTCTATGCAACTCAAGGACCCACGGAGAGAGTTGGGGATTTCGTTATTTTCATATTTGAGTTTTCTCAAAATTTGAGAATAGGATCATTTGATTTTAATTATTTTATCATCAATTATTTCTATTACAAAAATATGAGAGAGGGAATAAAATGACTTTCCCAAAATAAAGAAATATTGAGGATTTGATAATAAAATCGAATAAGAATTTATTTCGGAGTTTTTCGGTATTTTATTTGAATTTAGAAAAAATGTGCGCTTTTCAAAATTTCATTTAGGCCCCAAATAAATGTTCACCTTGTGCGGCTTGATTTTAGAAGCCCGGGAAAATTTATTTTGGGATTTTTGGAGTCCGTTTAGTATTTCTTTTATTTGTTTTTCTGCGCGGAATAATTTAAAAAAAACGCGAACCGACATTGGGCCGACTCCGCCCGGGGGCAGCCTTTAAATAGCGCCGCCCCGAGCCGCCCCAGCCCACCGCACCCGAAACCCTAGCCGCCGCCACCCGCCGCCACCGCCGCCGCCGGACCCGCCGCCCGAGGTAAAAAAAAGGAGAAAAAAAAGAAAAAAAGGTTGCGGTTTTATTTTTTTTAGTTTCGGTTTTTTAAATAAATCGGTTTTTCTGATTTATTTATTTAGCGAGGGTTCGTCCGTTCGTTCGTTCTAGTGAACGTTCGTCATTTTTCTTTTCTCTGATTAAATTCGTGATTTTTCTGATCGCGATTCCTGATCCGATTTTGGTTTTAGTATAACTTTTCGCTCGGTTATCGGAATCAGTCGATTCAAGCGCCTGGAGTTTTGTCTCGAAACCCTCTAACCGTTTAACCAACTTAAACAAGTTTTTGCCACTGTAAAAATTACCCTAGATCCAGAATAGTAAACGATGCTTGTTTCTTTTGCCGTTTGACTTTCGTTGCTTCGTTTGATTTGATTCTTTTTGCAAACCGGAGTTCTTAAGTTGAACCTTCTGGTTAGATATCCTATTTGAGTTTTACCTGTGAATTAGATGAATACTTATTGTATGCTTGTTTGTTTTTCTGTGATAGAATACCCGAAGTGCGC